>NC_043703.1:47657205-47683473 GCF_006229205.1 Suricata suricatta | reverse complement strand
TTTATATATCAGCATAAGAAAATTTTCCTTAAAAACAACTGCATAAAGGGGCGCCTGGGTGGCTCAGTTGGGTAAGTGACTGAATTCTTAGTTTCAGCTCAGGTCATGATCTCACCTCTCATGGGATCAATCCCTGTATTGGGTTCTGCACTGGCAGCATGGAGCCTGCTTAAGATCCTCTATTTCTCTCTCTCTGCCTCTCCCCTGCTTGCATGTGTTCCCTCTCTCTTTCTATCTCAAAATAAATCAATATTTTTAAAGTTTATAAAATTTGAAATTCAAACTACACAAATGACCTTACCTGTATATTCAGTGGTTGGGATAACTCATAGAAAACATTATTTCAAGTTCCTTAACACTCTAAGTTGCCAAAGGGACAAATAAACAAAGAAAAGCAAGAGGAAAATCTTAACCTTGTTTTAGTCATGAAGTTGGAAGTTGTGTTGGTACTGTTATTTTAAGACTTACACATGTGGAGGTAGTGTTAGCATTATAATTTCAATACAGTTGCATTTGTATTGTTTGATAAAGCAAATAAATAATTATGTTGGTGGTGTCAGAGACCAGATTTTCAAAATGGAACAAATGAGAAATAGCTGTAAATGATTATGTAAATTTTTGTCATCCTGAATTTGAACTCGAAGTTTCACTATGAATTCATGCTAAATTTAGCTTATAAGAAATATTAATTTGTTAACTTTTCCTTTCTAATAAAAAAGGACTAGGTACCAGGGTTAAGCTAGTACATACGAGCTTGAACTGTGCTTGAACTCACTACTGCTTGAACTGTGATATCTGAGAGGCATTTCTCAAAGAACGAATTCAGGGATGCTTGAATAAAGTTCTAGTTGAAGGTCCCAGGCAGCACATATGCCAAGATTTGTCATGTCAAAAACTGAGGGAATTTCCAAAAATAACAAAGGATATCCCAAAAGATTCAGGAACCAGATTGAGGAGTCTGCTGCTGCCCAAAGAAAAAGAGATTTAAGCCTCATAAAAATAATAATTTTAAGGTATTTATAAGTATACATATCAAATATATTTAACATCATGTGTTCAGAAGCACCAATGACAATCCATTGCATAAAGTTGGAGAACATGAGGTAAATCTTATTAATTTGAAAGCTAGCAAATAAAGGGATAACTCTAGCATTGAATCCCTAATTGATGAGGGAAATATACTAGAAGGGTGGCAGAATATGCCACCCCTAAATATACCACTTTGGCATGCGGATTATTTTGAATTAAAGTCACTTAGAAAATAGTAGGTGAAGAAGGATTCTGACATCCCCTTTCAGGTCTTCATGAATGCAGGAGACAGAACTTCAGTGTGAAATGTACTTTTCTTATGCCTAGAAGAAAGAAACGTTCTTATCATGAGGGCCAGGAACTTATCTTCAGATATTTCAGTTATTTTTCCATAGTATCTCTCTTTTTTCAATTGAGTATATAATTGCCCAGCCACTTCTTGAGTTTTCATTTGCCTATGAGGGCTTCCATCAACATGTAAAAATCTGTATGCTTTTGTGCTGTTAATATCTTATATTCTTTTAATTCTCTGACCCAGTGGAGACCCTAAGACATTAGAAGTAAAGTGTTGCCTACCCTATAGACTATGCGAAGAAATTCCAGGTAATAATGAGGGAATGACAGAATGTCATTATTTGCAGCTTCTAATGAAATAATGAATCTAGGGGGGAAAAAAGAAACTAAATGACTATTAACATCATAAAATGGAGGCAATCACAAGGCAATCTATAATGTTATCTTGCCAGAAATTGAAACCCAAACCTAAATCTGATTTATCGGATTGGCCAATATGAATCTAATTTTAAACTTATTTATTTATCAAAATAAAGGAAATGAAGTACATAAGGACATAGTGAATGGCAACTAGAAATGAAATCAGTAAAACTAAGACTGTAAGTAACTCCAGGGAGTAAATTATCCAGTTTCTTAAACAAATAAGAGACATGGGGAGAAAGCTTATAGATTCTATATACTTTAGCCATAGAGCGACAGATCAAGATTCTAAATTATACAATATAAAATGTGTTTTTAAACTTTATGAGTAAATTAAAAGAATTTGAACACGGACTTGACTTTTAACTAAGTCAATATTCTTCATCTTTGGGGAGAGCAATGGCATCACAGCAGATTTTCTCCATATATATCATTGTGATCTTTATAACCTGTGGATAAAATTATTTGATGTATGGAATGTGATTTGTATTAATAAGGTGAAAAGTGGAAACTAAAGGGTATATATCTAAAATTGCCCATAATGATGATTGTGTAAGCTTGTGAGCTGTACATTGGGGATCATAGCGTTATTCTCTCCACTACTGTAGGCTCAGAATATCCCACAATGAAAAATTAAAATATACAATGTGAACAAGTTTTAATTCCAGGAATTCTTTGATGTACATATATAAAATGTACATAATTGTCCTGATTAAAAGTTACTTAGAAGTTGTATAATACAATCCCTCTTTACACAGATGAGAAAACAGGCTCAGAATTGATACAGCTTGCTGAAACCATATGTGTGCCTTTAGATAGGGTTAAAGCAAGAATCCAATTCTTCTGGCTGTTAGGACACAAAAATTTTTATATACTAGGGCACTTAATATTTTTTAATCTCAATTTTTTATTTAAATTCAAGCTAGGTAACATATGTGGTAAATTTGATCTCAGGTGTAGAATTTAGTGATTCTTCATTGCTTACATATAAATAACATAGGGTACTTAGAATTTAACTGTATTGATAAAAGCCAAGTATCTCTAAAAAAGCAAATTTAGAAAAAAAAAAGAGGTTTTATAAGTATGCTAGTGTATAGCAAGTGTGCCATTTTT
Source organism: Suricata suricatta (assembly GCF_006229205.1). Lineage (NCBI taxonomy): Eukaryota > Metazoa > Chordata > Mammalia > Carnivora > Herpestidae > Suricata > Suricata suricatta. The sequence goes on along the minus strand of NC_043703.1, from coordinate 47,680,617 downwards.
TGATATTTTTCTACTCATATTTTATATAGGATGCTTTAAAATGCAATCTTTTAGTTTCTAGAGCAAAATAAATGGAAAAAAGCAAAACAATCTGGAGCGAACACCAGTGCAGAGTATTTTTTTCTATTAATCAAGACAGCATACATTAGGAGTAGCAGGTGCTATCCTAAGACAAAAGGCTGATTAGGACTTAATACACAGCTATTTTTTGCAAAGAAACTTCATCACCATAAAATGTAATATATCTTAAAATACATAAATAAATAAGTGTACTCTTTTAGTTTATCTAGATTTCAGTGTTTATTAAAATCATTTTGAGCCTTACAAAGACCTTTTCATCTAGAAATTACTATCCCACTCCTGCTCAAAGCAAATGATAAGAAGAAAAACTTAAACATAGCCAAAGAAAGAAGGCATGTTGTATAGAAGAGCAACAATGGACATTTGTGGGCTCCTGAAGAGAAGGTCACAGAAACCACTTGTCAGGATCTGGTCAAGAGCATGGGGAGGGAATGGAAGGTCACTTGGAAGAGGCGGAGGTGGGGGGATGGGGGAGCAAGTGGAGTCCCACTTGCTAGGACTGCTGGGAAGTGCAAAGCGGTTTGTGCTGGTTTGGGCGGAGCCCCAGCAGGGAGGAGCCCCAGCTGTCCTGGAGCAGAGCAGCGCCAAGAAGGCAGTTTTGCTTAAGCTGCTACTACTGCTCATCATGTGTGATCAGAAGACACTCTTACAAGTGGGCTAGTGGTAACAGCCCCACACTGCCTCACACTGGCTTTAGCAAGATTACCTCCCAAGGGGATATAACTAAGTCTCTTAGTTCTCCTTGGGATGGAAGCAAACATAAAGCACTGTACACTGTTCGTCTTGTCTAAATTTTCAACAACTTGCTGCACTGCAGGGTGTTTATCAGGCGCTAGGGATGTCCTTGAAGTATCCAGCTTTGGGAACCCCCTTGACCACCTCTGGTACCGTTGTTGGAGGTCTAAAAGCAGTGACTAGGGAACTGCTTCCTTATCTTTTTCTGAAAACTCGTTTGATCTTTAATCTGACCCATGAGGTGAGTTCAGCCTGGGATATGGGCGCTAAAGAGAAGGACCAAAATCCTCCTGGAAATTGAGACATTTATATGAATAATCTGCTGGCATCCTCCAAGAATGGCCCATGGTCCCACCGAACACTCTGGCCATTGGCCATCTGGCAAAGGGTCCCCTGGATTACATGGCCACTTGCCAAGACAGATTGATGAAGTGCCCCAGGACCCTCAGATTCCTGCAATTAGGTAGCACCGCTGTAGAATGCCCTGTGGTCTCCACTGCCCCCTCCCAAAGGTACCCTGCAGGATCTTTAGGCTTTCTGCTCTTCCAGAATGGCATTGTACTTAATAGGCTGTCTTGCTCACAGTCCAATTTGTCAGGAGCTCCTCTGACCTGGGAGAGAGCTGAGCTGCCAAGTGTGGGAGTAGCAGATTAAAGCAACAAGACAAAAAATGAGAGTTGAAGCTTTCAGTTATTTACTACCGTGATATGAGCAAGAGGATAAAAGAGAGAAAGCACCAACTTCCTCTGTTCCATTTTCTCCCATGGACCTGCACGCTGGTGGCAAGTCAGGTCGATCTGCAGAGAGTGTGGGTCATCCCACCCTTGAGGAAGCCCTGAACAAAAGGCTCCCATAGTCAGAGGAGGAGGAGGGTGGGATGTCATAAAAAATACCCCCACTAAGATACATTTATTCCAAAGAGACAGACACTAGATTTTTTTTGTTTCAATTTTTGTTTTCTGTTTCAGTAAATAGATGATGTTTCCAACTCTGTGTTTACATAGAAACATTAATGACTGACATTATCTTTTTGTCCTGAGCTATTATATAGTCTGAGAGATGAGCCAGCAACTCTTAATTCACATGCAATATCTTTCTCTTCAGCCGTTCGCTATATACAAACTGAGGTCTGGCCTTAGGTAAGTTAATGACATTCTACAGAACTGTGACTTTTTGCAAACAAATAAAGCTGAATAGAGATCTCTATTTATTTTAACACCTATTCTACCCGCATCACTTTTATGCAGCCTTCCAACCAAGATGAAAATGAAAGCAGCTCTCACATCTCTGGAGAGGTGCTTCCTACGCCTTCGATCTATGTAATTCATCAGAAGTGTGCAGGCACAAATGCTGATTTTTCTCGTTTGGAGCACTTAAGTATTGTTTCATTTTTCGTAGTTGTGAGAACATTTTTAAATGTGAAATTAATAGAACTGTATAAGAGGGAAATATAAAACTAATAGAAATGAAACCACAATCACAAGTTAGTTGATACATTTAGTGTATGTATTTTTCTGTGATTTAAGGATGTTATTAAAATCACATATATTCAAATAGAATGCTCTCTTATTTAAAGGTGCCATTGAAATCACTGACCAAACTATGACTTCATAATATATTGGTTAACTATTGTAGAATTACTGTCCCAAATTTTATAGAAATGCTTATCTGGATGAATATGTATACATATATATTTTTTTAAAAGGCAGACACTACATGGTATGATTTTCATTTTGAGCTAGACCTTTCCTTTAATACTTACCAAAGAATTTTCTGAAATTGTTTATTTTTAAGACACTGCTCTCCTTTTTGCATAAATTGAGTGTATTACATAGTTTAGCTCATTCAAAAAATATTGGTTATTAGAAATTAATTGTATCAAATTTTTATGTATTTATCTAAATACCTCTTTTGAGCTGTCTCCAGAGCCCCTTATCTACATGCTAAGGAACTGTTTTTCATTAGCTATTTTGTAATGAAAAGCAAACTGGTTTTAAGTTAATAAATCTGAGGGTAAGACCAAGTTTACTGCTTAGTAATGGTGAGGATTATGTCAGTTGCATTCTCTGAAGTATTTTATCTTTACATAGTCACTGAGAATTAAACATAATGAGTATCTTTTTCCTAGATGTGTCTTGCTACAGATGTGTCTTACCTTAAGTGAGAATTGCCATGACACAAGGATCATGAGCAGGTCTAACGTTTTCAGATTTCCTCAGTAAAAAAACCAAGGCATTTGTGGTAGAGTATGGGGAAAAAGTCAGAGAAGAAGAAAAAGAGGAACAAACTGTAGTGACTTGGATTCAAAGACATGAATTTGTTTTGTGTTTTTGCCTTTCTTGCCTCCCAAATGCCCTGAGGATGTAGGAATCAGAAATTAAATCAAAGTTAATGCTCTGTACTGAGACTAAAGGTCTATTCCAGAGTCTGTCCTCACCCTTTATGTTGAGTTCCTTCCATACAGATTCCCCGTGTCTTCATCTGATGTCCTTGTGCTTCAGAGAGTGAATGAATGTGTTGTAAAGCCAGTGGAGGCCAATAGGTCCCTCCTTGCTTTCATGGTCTACCATAGACTAGATTTGTGGCCTGAAATGTACCTCCCAGCATATGGAGCCCATTTTCATCTTGGTAAAAGAGGAATAATAATTCCTAACAAGAGGAGCTATGGAGAAAATAACAGGCTAATATTGTAGCCAACTTAAATGTTAAAATTTTTACTTCTATTTTAAATATATCTTGACTCTCTCTCTTTCGTAGGACCACTTTGAAGTTGTAGGAATTTAAGACTACGTGGCCTGAGTTGGTAGTCCTGGAGAAGGATACTTGTAATAACTCCAACCTGAGTTACAAACTGCAGTGTAGTCAGACATAAAGAGGCATCTGGGTCTATTAGTCTCATAACACTCACTGACCTCTGGTTGCTAATTAGCTGGGGCTAGGATAAAATCCTACCAAGACCATTCAGTTTAAATCCTTTCTTCCACCTGGGAGGATGGGGTAATACCTGATATGGTGGTCCATTCTTTATTGGTAGGTGATGAACAGAGATGACCCCAAGAGCCTAAACTTAAGTTCTTCTGGAGACACCTGTGTAGCTTGGATATAACTCTCTCTCTCTCTCCCTCAATGTACATATTGAGCAACATATATTGCTCAATATATATATATCAATATATGTATATATATTGAGAGAGAGAGCAATACACACACATACACACACACACGTGTGTGTGTGTATGTGTGTGTGTGTATGTGTGTGTTTCTATAGATTTCCCTGCTATTTCCTCATGTTTTCATTGTTTAGGTTCCATATTAGAAGAGACCAAATGTCTAGTTCATTGAGAAGTTGAGTACTATCATGTTCCTGTTGACTATTGTTTCTTAATAAGAAACAAGAAAATGTTTTCTTTACATTTTCTTGGCCAGGAAGCCATCTCTATTTAGAAGCATCAGCAAGGAATAGCCAGATTGGTCTCATTGCCTGTATATACTTGCTGGATCCAGATCTTTCCAGCCAGGACTCAATATCGCAGAGCAAGGCATTCCCGGGCTTTGGTATTGAGGACAAGCCTGAATGAACCTGGATCTCAAAAACATGTAGGTTCTATCATCGACCCCATTGAGTTTTCTCTTAACAGCTGTTTATACTTAAGTAATAGCAAACAAATGTGCTTATCACTTTCTAAATACCCAACTTTTGAGATAGGATATTCAGAGGTGAGACTGGCTGTGGAGTGTATTGTAGAAATTTGCTTCCTTGAAATAGAAACTCATGTCGGCTGACCTGGGCTGATCTTTCATGTTTGCCTTGCCTGTCTGACGCTCCAAATGTTGAGTCTATCATATCAAGTTGTGAGGGAGAACTGACCTACATCTAGGATTGAGTAGAAGAGAGTATCTGAACACAGCTAGTGTTCTGTGGGTTTAATGTTTCTGTCTTCATTTAAATTTTGCCCTCTGTAACATTAAATATAGTCTTCATCTAATTGTTTGGATTGCTCACTAGGATGCATAACAAATGCAAGAAAAAATTTTCCTTTTGAAAAATATTAAAGTTAATTTAGAATAATTTATCTTTTAGTAAAATCTACGAATAAAAATAAGCAATTTAATGTAACAGTTAAACCAAAAAGGTAATTTGCAAGTGAGTATATTAGAGTCATCAAAATATTTATGAAGTAATCTTTTAAAAATAATTTTCTTATTTTAAAATCTTTGATTAAATTTGTGTCTCACATAAATATCGATTTGGGAATATGCAGATATATTTCACTTCTTATAATGGGTAGATGGTGGATGTAATCTTAAGAAAAAAATGGAAAGAATTTATTCTGTTTTCCTTATGTCACAATTATGAGTAATATAGAAAATATTTATATCCTTAAGAAACTAAATTCATGTCTTTGGATAAGACACCAAATTTTTCAGATGTAGAATTCTATGTAACAGATGACTGCTCCAGGGCACTAAATAGATGAAAGGCAATTTGTGCAAATAATTCCCTTTCTTTTTTATTTTAAATAATCCCAATATAACTTCTTAAAACTCTTCTAGTGGAATATACCATTCATATTTTATGTTTTTAAAAATATGTATCTGGAGATGAAATTCTTCTAAGTAAATTTTATGTAAAGTGAAACACGATATAATGGGTAAGTTTTATCTTTGTTCACTTTGATTCTCATTCCCATTGGACAAATCACTAATGACCCATAAAACAATTTAAAATAATTAAATGTAATAGCGTATGCCTTTATTTAGATGTACTCAATGGTAAATCATTTTGTAATGTGTGAAGATAATATATTTAAATTCTATAGAAGTAATCACTTAAACTACTTTGTAATTTCAAATTTTCATATATATTGAGCTATATTTACATTGCTAAAAATATAGACTCATCTTTTAGAAGGGTACATCTGTGTGGTAAGCAAAAGCATCATGATCACAGCAATGTTTTTCTGTGTGTGTATGTGTATGTGCGTGTGTTAGTTTCTCAGTCAGTAAGTTAAATTCTGCCATATGGTCATCAACTCCATTTACTGAAATTATATGGATATAACTAAACATTAGCCATCATGATTATAATCAGATGAAATAATCTTCATAATTGTATTTACTGTGGCCCTGCACCTGTTTTCTGTTCCAATACTTTTCCCCATCCATAAGTCGGCTGTTATCAGAATTTCCCTATCTTGCAAAACACTTGTTAAATGCATGCTTGTTTTAACATTATTTTCAGGTGTATTGATGGATAGAAAGAAATATAAGTCATGTTTCCAGTTATCAAAGAATTTTACATCATAAAACTTAACTATTATAAATGTAATCTGCAGAGTACTTTTGATATAGCTACTATAATTTACTAAAATCTATGCAAAGACAGAAAAATCATGAAAAATTGCACCATGATCAACTATTAAAAATCAGGAAAAAGTGCTTGTCTTTTTTTCTGCAATCTATATGCACTGTATATAAAAATAATTTCAGCTGGACTGAATTTCAGCTGGCTTTTAATTCAGGGAGGGCCTCATGATGTCCAAGAGCAATTGCATTGGACAGAGTTAAATGGACAAGGAAAACTATTCAAGAGTATTGAAGTAGGGGAAAGATACTGAACTCCACTCTCATAAAAGGCAGGGAAGTTTGTGAGCACCGGGGTGAGATGACAGGAAAGTATGGAGGGATTTGGTGTGGGGAGGGTGGCTCACGGGACAAAGCAATCTGTGTTTGCTAAATTGTGCTGATTGCACAATTTAATCTCCCACAGACCGGGAGATTGCGGCCCTCTCTTCCGTAATGACGATGTTTCAAAAGAACGGCTCCCAGGTTCTTGAGAGAGATTGTCCTAGGATGTAAAAGATTTATATTTCAAAGGGCAGAAAAATAATTTACAATTGCAAGTTTTCTGACTTTAATGCTCTCAGAAAGGAGTGGTGAAAGGCCCGTGTCTGGCAGAAATTTATCTGAAGTTTAGTCAAATTCAGGGACTTATTAGTCATTAATGACATGCAGAAGCTTTCTCTGTCGTTAGGGCGCCAGGGTGGCTCAGTCAGTTAAGCATCTGACTCTTGGTTTAGGCTAAGATCTCAGAGGTTCATGAGTTCAAACCCTGGATGGGGCTCTGTGCTGATAGCACAGGTCCTGCTTAGGATTCCCTCTCTCTCCCTCTGTCTCTGCTCCCTCCTCTTGTGCACTGTCTCAAAATAAACAAATAAACTTTAAAAAAAGACTTCTCTATCTACATATAATCTTGATGCTGTATTACTGATATTAATTTTATCTGTACATCTATTATCTATCTCTCTGCCTGCCTGCCTCCTACCTATCGGACTTGAAGGAAACAACAGGAAAGAAAATCAAGCAAAGAATTTGTAGAAAGCCTATAGTTTACAATGGATATTTGAATGAATAATCCACAGCATCTTTATAATTCATTCAGAAGACCAGGCTTTTCTCCAAAGATTGTGGGGTAAAAGGGAAGCAAAATACAATTACTCACAAGCCTGGTTTCTTCTCCATTCTTAAGGGTTTGCACTTCAAAACTGATTACTAGATATAAAAAACTTCCAATTGCTTCAAGAACAAACCTAACTTCTTAGCAGGGCACATATGTTCTTTGAAAATAATACAACCATCCCCCAGCAGGACAAAGGTGACTACTATTCCTTGCAACTTTACAGATCTGTGCCTTAGCAAGTGTTCATCCCTTTTGGCTATTACCTCTTTGTGGCATATATGGTGAAAACTTATTCATATTTCATAACCTCACTGTCAATTCTTCCTAAAAAATATTGCCATAATACACTACAGTATATATAGCCTCTTACTTTCTTCTGTGTTAGTATTGTACACCTTGTCCATAATTTATTATACTGATTACATAGTACATTACATAGCTGCCTCCTTCAGTATACTATTAATTATCCAATCCACAGTAAAATTCCAAACACTTAATATTCAACAAATACTTGTGAAATATGTAAACAGGTAAATAATCATTAACAATTAAATGAATATCAAATGCAATTAACTATATGAAATATTTGAAAAATATATGTAATTTATACCTTCAGGTGGTTATGAATTTTTTAAAATGTAGGAGTGGTATAATTATAGCTACTATACTATTATGAAATATATGTTCTATATATATTATACTTCCTTAAAGATTGGATCTAGAAATATAATTATAGGGAAAGTGACTGACTAGTCTAGGGTTCTTTCTGATATATGAGAGAATGAAAATCAAAATAAGATCTCTACAGAAAATAAAGCCCCAGGAATAAAAATCCTGTGAGATTCTACATGGGAAGGAAGATAACTATCGGGACATTATCCAGTATAGCATTTCATAAGTAAATATTGTCAATTCCACAAAATATATGTTTCATAAATACCAAAACAGGACAACACAATACAGAAGAAGAGAAAGGAATCAAGACCTGAGACTGCCCTGCGATGACTGTGAAGTTATTAAATAGAATACTTCCTACCACTCAAGAAGGCACTGAGAGATTAAATTCTTAAACCAGGCGTGTGTCTTTTTAACCTCTGCTGACACTAGCCTCAGCTCCCAAACTCAGGGAAGTGAAGGATAATATGACTCCTCCTTGCTTTCTTGTTACTTTCTGGCAATGCCATCCTTACTATATCCACTGATACTAGCAGACTGTGAAGAAAATTAACACACACAACCCCACAAGCCTGTATCATCTCTTTGAGATCTCATTTCAGAGTCACAGCTACAGTCTGTAAAGCACCTCTGGAGAGGCTATTAACTTTAACTTCACCGTACCTAACACTACTATTTGCTGCTGTTTGTTGCTGTCCAGTTAGCATGCCAGTTGATTCTATAATCTATGATGTGCTAAATTGTTATACTCTTGCTCTGTTTGAACTTCCCTTCTTTCAATCTACATTTCGTGACTACTTTCTTTCTCTAGCTTTCAACTCATCCCTTGAAATGCCTATTCTAAAATCAGCCAACCCATTCTCTTAATGCTGCCTTCATAATATTGCTTTAAATGAAATCTGGACATTCCCAGAGAATATAATTTCTTCTGTAATCATCCGGGGAAAATATTTATTTATTCAAACCCTTCATAATTCAGGGCAAGAGTGAAGATGTTATCTTTGACACTCAACTACTGCTTTCACATTACTTCTCATGCCCATAGGATATATAAAAAGTGTATTTTTAGTATCTTATCATCAATATTAGATTAGTCAACTCCCCATCCTTTAATTCGTTGATGACTTGGTTATGGCTGACATATCAAATTCTGACATTTTTGGTATATTTGATACTCATCCCTTGAATCCCCTGGCTTCTGGGGTTTTGACAGCTAGGATTTTTGACTTCGTATTTTCTAATGACTTTCTCCTCCCTTGTTCTCACTAACTCATTTCTGCAATCACAAGTTATGTTTTTCTTCAGGAACAGTGTCACCAAACATAATAAATAATTTAAACATCAAACTATGCAGTCACACCTTTTCTTCCTCTATACTCAAGTACTCCAAATGTAGGTATTTCTTCCTTATTACACTGAAGACTGTTGACATTCTCCTGTCTAAGTCTTTATTTAGTGTTTAGTCCCAGTCCCATTTAGCAAACATTCCATGATTTATCTTTTCAATTACTCCTGCTGGTGATTTAATTTTATTGTATCTCTGATGTCATATCACATGCACTTGCCAAAGTTCTGACCCTGGAAGAAACAGTGAAGGACCTAAGAATCTTGAATTTGAAGAAGTCAAACTACGCACATTCTTTTCTTATATTAATCATTATTTGAAGATTTGTTTAAAATCTCTGCAACCCTAAATTTACTCAAACATCACATAAGAAAACTAATAGTAGATACTTCATAGAATTACTGTAAGAAGAATGAAATAACCCAGCAACTATTTAATACTTTTAGCAACATCATTACTATTGCTATTGGTTTTTTTTTGTCTATTTTCTCTGACTTTATATATGATAAAACAGAGGCAGAGTTTAAATTTATGATCATTTTAATATGGTCACAATCGTTAACTGGATTTTCAACAATGATTCACAATGTTACTATATATTTTTAATTATTACCTTCTTAAGGAAACTAGTTAGTTTTCCAATTTTCTCTACCATCCTCCAGGTCCTCACCTACCACTGCCTCTCTTCATCCTCATAACCTTACCTTGTATTTAAAAATATAAACATAAATATAGGCCAAAATGTAAGCACATTGCTTCTTCCCACCTTGATATCTCCAATTCTAAATGAATAAACACACACTTCATGGTATCACTAGTCTTGTTCCAAAATATCCCTCATAAGGCTATTAGTTGCAAGATGGCAGTGAATGTTTCTGTCTTGACCAGCAGAGTATCTGCTAACCAATAGGATTTTCATATTTTTAACAGATAAATGGCACTTCTAGGCATATTATTGTTATTTTATGGATTATCACAATCTTAGGAAACAGAAAAATATAGCTTTTGTAGACTGAAATTTGCCCTTCCCAAATTCTTATGTTGAAACCCTAATGGCCATTGTGACTATATTTAGATATAGGGTCCTCAAATAGGTAATTAAGGTTACATGAAATCATAATGGTGAAACCCTAATCTGATAATACTGGTGTCCTTGGAAGAAGGAGCAGAGACTTTAAAGACCCCCCTCTCTTCACAGGCATTTAAAGATAAAGCCATGTGAGGACTTAGTGAGAAGGAGGCCATCTGTAAGCCAAGAAGAGATCTATTTCATCAGACACCAGCATTACTGACACTTTGATCTTGACCTTCCAACCACCAGATCTGGGAAAAACTGAATTTCTGGGGGGTTTTTTTGTTTGTTTTGTTGTTGTTGTTGTTGTTGTTGTTGTTGTTGTAGTATTTTACCCAGCCTGTGATATCTTATTTTGGCAGACTGAGCAGACCAATTTTGGTTTTTAAACAAAAGCTACTATAACTTCCTTTGGAAAGTTGAAGTTTATTTGAACTTTTTCAGTTTTCCATCACTTTATTTGATATTTGATGGCACTTAAAATTATTGAAGAAACGTGGAGAATTTGTATCATATTGTACTTGCTTCAAAATATTCTGCTGGTAAATAACTCATGTAGAAGATATATGTATTTTATATTCTTCAAATGATACTTAGTTTTAAAAGCACCTGATTTCTAATTTGTATGGGAAGGAAAGAAGACAGATACAGAAAAGTAGCTCTTCTTCCTTTGACACTGAATCGGAAAATCTGTGGGATATTGAGTTGAGGAAATTAATTGCTTTCAATTAATTATTCCAGCACTTAAGCAACTAAATGCTAATAACTAAAAAACAAAAACAAACCAAATGCCTAAAGCTTGAAGATACCACTTGAAGACTAGGATGCTCCAGAAATAGTTGTGGATTTGCCACCTAACATGTTAATATACTATTACAAGTAATGGAAGAAGAGGAAGATTATCAGCTGATCCTTTCTTCACAGCAAATGCTTACCCATTTATATTTGTGGAAACTAATGTCTTCTTACATAATTTATATCATACCATTCTCCGCCTTCTGTGTAAACCTCATTTCTACTAACATTTATCTATTCTCTCATATAAAAATAGTGCTCCAAAAATTTTAAGACTGCCTGTACTTTATCTGTGTTCAACCCTGGTCCATGCTTACCCCTCTAATTCTGTCAATATTAAATGGAAGTTGCTTTTTTTTTTTTGAGAGAGAGCGAGCGAGAGAAAGCGTGAGCAGGTGCATGAGCAGGAGAGGGGCAGAGTAAGAGGGAAAGAGAGAATATTAAGTGGGTTCCACATCCAGTGCAGAGCCTGATGCAGGGCTCATCTCACAACCATGGAATCATGACCTGACCGAAAAATCGAGAGTCTGAAGCTTCAATGACTGAGCTACCCAGGTGCCTATGAAAATTCTTTTTGAAAAAGATTGTAAATCAAGCATTCAGTAAACAATATACTTTTTTTTCAAACATTAGCTCAGGGACTCTGAACTTTGGAATCACTGACATTTTGGACAGAATTATGCTTTATTGTGTGTGATATATCTGTGTTAGCTGCACCCTTGCTCTTTATCCACGTTTCCAGTGGAGTAGCTCTCCCACATTTTGATGAAAATCAAAAATAGCTTCAGAGATTGCCAAATATCTGCTGGAGGACAAATATATTCTTGGTTGAGCACAACTATGTTTACTACTTGTTGCTTTTGCTATTAATTAGTAATTATTAAAAGTCTACACACATAAGAGGGATCTATTTAGATTCAGATACTATTCGTTTTATTAACATACTATAACTAGGTAAATAGTTAAGTATTTTTTAAATTGGGCACATAGTAAAATAATCTACGTTAATGACAGCCTGGTGAGATCTAAGCACATAAACTTTAATTTTCTCCAAAGGTCAGCTTCCATTCTTGACAAATGCTAGTTTTTATTTTAAACCTTGTGTTTTATGACACTAGGTCATACCATTTGAAGTCATATCCCATCTGTAGTAGGCAATATCCAAATGTCAAGATAAAATTTTCCAATTTATTGCATATTTAGGTATTTCTGACCATAGAAATAGCCAAATGACATGCAAAAATATATTGGCTTATTACCAAGTCTATCCAATCATTTGGGCAGCAGAAATCCCTGTGCCAGTACGACTAATATATGACATTCAGTTGCATCAAACTAACTTCTCAGGGATTCAATTAATTGAGTGGAAGCCATTATTACTGTCAAGAAAGCCACACACATTGCAGAACAGTTCACTCAGTATCAGAATAAAGGAACCTTAGAATTGAATGGCGTCTAGTAATTTTTTAGTCCAAATTTTTCCAGTGTTGAATTTTCTGACAGATATTAACTCAGCATTGACTTGAGCACACCCAGACCTGATTTTTAAAATTCCAAGTCTTAATGAAACCAATTTCACAACATTAGAGATTGGAAATGCTAGAATTATCTATGTTTTTCATAGGTTACAAACTGAGGGATCTTGTTAAATCATTTTTAATGCTAAAGGGTTCTCAATCATGCCAAATAAGTCTTGATATATAAGCATGAACACAACAATGTTGATGTACTTTATATCTTTCTATTATAAAAGTATACCAGAATATTTTCAACAAAATCTTTGAAAAGGCCACTATATAAAACATGGATTTGTCTTCCCTTAAACCTTCTCTGCAATACAAACCTAAATAAGATAAATAAGCATTTTCTTTTAAAGCATTTTAAGTCTGTTTTTAGTGTTATTGGGTAAAGAAAAAAAGTCCATAAACATAGTCTGAGACTGTTCAAGCATTTCTCTGTGTGGTAACAGAAGTATGCATATGAAGTTAAAACCCTGTCATTGAAGCATTTACTAATCAACCACCGATAATGTTTACAATTTTTGTCAAAAACATTAACAAAAATTCTTCGAAGTAGTTCAGTAAATGCTTCTCTTATCTTTGGATATGTTTAAAAATGAAATGAGGGGCACCTAAGTGGCTCAGTCTGTTAAGTGTCCGGCTTCAGCTCAGGTCATGATCTCATGGTTCGTGGGTTCGAGCCCCACATCGGGCTCTGTGCTGACAGCTAGCTCACAGCCTGGAGCCAGCTTCAGATTCAGTATCTCCCTCTCTCTCTGACCCTCCCCTGCTCACGCTGTCTCTCTCTGTCTCTCAAAAATAAAAAAATTTTTAAAATTTAAAAATGAAATGAGCTTTAAATTTATTAACACCTGTGATTATGATGGTGAAATCGCCAGTATAGATTCCCCCTAATAATGATTCTGGAGAAGTGTGCAGGCACATGTCTATATAAGCTCTCAAATGCTAAACAAATACTTCTAGAAAATGTAGATAGATTGTCTTGTATATATTTTTTATCATTGTGTTTTATGTCTCATTTTCTAGCTGTCTTGCATCTCTAGGGTCTCTGATATACAATAAAAGTGGTCCTCAGTTAGGCAGCACATACCCTAATGTTGGAAAGATACAGAGAAGATTAGCATGGCCCCTGGGCAAGGATGGTAGGATAGAAGTGTTGATACTATCTTTGGTCTCACAGAGAAAGTTATCAATACTTCTATGTTATGTATGTTCTTTTTTTTCCATACAGATTATCGGATAATAGATATCCCCTTCTATAGTGAAGTTTGGCTTATTTGTGAAGTTTTTCTCTCTTATTGATCATATGACTTTTCTTTATTCTCCTATGAATGTTGCAAATTATATACCATAGCTAAAATGATAAATTACTCTTTTACTTATGGGATAAGCTTTTCTGTATCATCACATGCTATTCTTGTTATATATTATTGAATTTGACTGGCCAATGTTTTGTTAAAGATTCTGCTTCCATGTGCATGAGAGGTATTGATCAGATATGTTCTGATTTTGCAAAGTGCTTGTCAACTTTTGATATGAAGGTCATGTTGACAACGTAAAATTATTTCTTTGCTAAAATTTGGAAAAGTTTTGCAACATTGATGTTATTTCTTTTTTAAAAATATAGAAGAAATATGTGGGAAACCATCTGAACATAAGGGTTTCTCCTTATTTTTTTAAATTATAGATATGTTTTTATAAAATATAACAATTAATATTTTCTCTCCTTTTTTGAGTAAGTTTTAGGGTTTTAGAGAAATTTATCTATATAGTCAAAGTCACTGCCAAAAATCATAAATACTTTTATTATTTTTGCATCTAGAACCTTCAGTGATGATTATTTGGATTCTTTCTGTTTTTGATCAGATTTTATAGGCACTTACCTAGACTTTTAGCATTGTCATTATTCTCAACTGCATTTTATTTCCTATTTCATTGCTTTCTTCTTTTATTTTCATTGTTTTTTCCTTTACATCCTTTTGTTTGTTTGATGGGGTGTTTTTTTTGGAACTTTTTGAGATGGAGCTTAAAAAGTGTACATTTGTTTAAAAACCATGATAATTAAAAATGCTCACGAGTAGATTGATCTAATCTTCCAGTTTATTAAGGGATGGGGAATTCAAAAATAATAACTATGTTACTTTACAGAATTACACAAATTAGAATCAGTACAGCCACTATAAGAAATATTTTATATGATTATTAGTTTTTCTTATCTCATTTAAGCAAACTTATGAAATGGAAGAATTTTTTCATTTCATTTGAATAATGTTTTTTAAAAATCATTGCAGGGGACCTTGTTGGCTCTGTCTGTTAAGCATCTGTCTTCAGCTCAGTTCATGATCCCATGGCTCATGAGTTCGATCCCCACGTGAGGCTCTGTGCTGAGAGCTCAGAGTCTGGAGCCTGCTTTAGATTCTGTCTCAATCTCTCTGCCCCTCCCCTGCTCACATACTCTCTCTCTCTCTCAAATATAAATAAACATTAAAAAAATTATTAAAAAGTCACTGCAGGTAAGACTTACCATGTGTCCATGGGTTTTATACTGCCAATCCAATATGCAATGCAAAACAGATGAAATGCTAAAGAACCTGTATGGAAAAGTATCAGACATCTGGATTTGAGTTTGGTAAATCAAGGCCTACATTACAAAAGTGTGAGTCAGAGCACCATTTAGGGAAAAAATGTAAAAGTTTTTTTAAAGGAATTATAGCTCTGTACATAATTCTTTATTGACTAGCTGATGAGATAGTGTGTAAGTGGCATGAAAGCTCTGGGTGAAAATAACTAAGTGTCTTTAAATAGGAAGAAGCCATCGTGCAAGTAGAAACTCACTTTTCCTTAAAGTTTAAACACTTTTCCTTATGAAGGAAAAATAAGAGAAGAAATGTTGAATAGTACAGCTCTCTAGAAGAAGTAAAATGCATCTCTTCTTAAGTTCTTTATATAAAATTTTTAAAAAGTATCTATATACTTTACGCAACATGCACACACACACACACACACACACACACACACTCACCACTATAAATAAGATATAAACTGGGAGTAATTATTTCCGCATATTATTTTAGGAAAAGTTATCATTTTTCTCATGATGATACTTAATAACATAAAAATAATAGTATAGAAGTAATAATGGTAAATGGTGAACTATAAAACTGATAAAAATGATGTGAGAAATTTAGGTATGTTGAGCCATGGAAAATTACTTGTGATCTATTTTCAAAATATGTTTCATACAATACTATGTGAGATAAATGAAACACAAACATTTATATGGAATAAACTGTATCATGAAAATGCTGTTTGAGGAAGTGTTTGATTAGGAGTAACATTATGTCTTTGAAAGAAACTCGTCGATGTTTTAAAGGAAAGCAAAGCAACCAGCTGCAGTGCGTGTTACACAGCAATATCTTCTCTATCTGTTCACTGGCTCTGACAAGGCTTACACTTACCTTAGTACTCTGCCTTACATCGGTGAGTACATCATTAAAATACAGATGATCATCGGCATTGTCTATCAATTAATGAATATTTGCTTGAAATACTGAATGTATTGCCTATCTCACATACAATCTTAAGCTCATGTTTCCTTATAACCGTATCCATTCTGTTGCTTTACACAGTTACCTAAAACGTGTCACTGTGCTGTAAACACTCTCTTGGCCTTAAGGTCCTCGTATGCGTGACATCATATAATATTTGTCTTTCTCTGAACATAAGGGGAGGGAAGCAAAAACAATATAAAAACAGGGAGGGGGACAAAATATAAAAGATTCTTAAACATAGAGAAAAAGCAGAGGGGGGGGGCACCTGGGTGGCTCAGTCAGTTGAGCATCCAACTCTGGCTCAGGTCATGATCTCACAGTGTGAGTTCGAGCCCCACATTGGGCTCTGTGCTGACAGCTCAGAGCCTGGAGCCTGCTTCGGATTCTCTGTCTCCCTATCTCTCTGCCCTTCCTCTGCTTGCAGTCTGTCTGTCTCTCTCTCTTTCTCAAAAATAAAAACTTAAAAAAAAAAAGAATAAAGAAAAGGCAGAGGGTTACTGGAGGGGTGTGGGGGGGATGGGCTAAATGGGCAGGGGGCTTTAAGGAATCTACTCCTGAAATCATTGTTGCACTATATGCTAACTAACTTGGATGTAAATTAAAAAAGTAAATTAAAAAACAAAAACAAAAACAAATCAAACACCTCTCTTAGCTATCTATCTATCTATCTATCTATCTATCTATCTATCTATCATTATAAAATCCATATGAACATGTGGTTTTTGTTTGTTTTGTTTTTCACAACTTTCTCATTATAAAATAAATGTCATGGGGATATAATGTATATAGCATGATGAGTATAGCTAATAATACTGTATTGCAAAAATGGCTAAGAGAATAGATCTTAAAACATCACGAAAGGGACACCAGTGCCAGTCAGCTGGTTAAGTGTCTGACCTTGGCTCAGGTCATGATCTCACAGTTCCTGAGTTAGAAGTCTGTGACTCTCTACTATCAGCACAGATCTGGCTTTGGATCCTCTGTCGCCCCTCTCTCTGCCCTTCTCCCACTTGAGTGTCTGCTGTTTCTCTCTCAAAAATAAATAAATTAATTAATTAATTAATTAAACAACTTCTTACAAGGAAAACAGCGTAACTATGTATGGTGGCAGTTGTTACCTAGACTTATTGTGGAGCTCATTTTGCAATATCTACAAATATCACATATGTATGTGGTGCACGTGAAAATAAAACCATCAGCCCTCTAGATACAGAGTCAGAGACCATAGAATAAATCATTGTTTGAGCTGGATAAGCACTAGGAAACCTACTAAACTCCCTGCTTTCTGAGGACCGCTTGTGCACTGACAGAAATCAGAAGATCTTTGTTTTCTACCTGAAGGTAAATGGCGTATGAGAGAAGCATAGATACTCTTACACACACACACACACACACACACACACACACACACACATCCACTGTACAGGAATAGGAATGATTCCTAAAGTTATAAAAAAAAAATACCACGTGGTTTAGAGTCCAAGACCAAAGTTCAATGCCACCTTTATGGCTTTTTAGCCTTTGAATCTTGGGCAAATTCCTAATACTTTGGCAAAGTCATTTACCATTTATATCTTTTTGTTTCCTTCTCTGTAAAGTTGAGATTAATCATAGAATTTGCTGTGTAGGACTGCTGTAAAGACCAAAGGACACAGTGCTTAACAATTACTGTAAAATCTTGACAACATAAATTTTCTTTATGGTCTCCCTTAAATTGAGTATTGAAAAGGGCCCATAACATGTAGCACATGTTACATGCACATTATTTAATAGCATTTAGTGTTTAGAACCATGAGTTATTAAATGAGTCTGTTTGACTTGGAATCCTAGCTCTTCTAGTTTCCAGTTACCTTGGGCAAATTATATAACCTCTCAGGTGTTTGCAGTGATTAAATTATCTGATTTAAAAATTACCTAATTATTTATGAAATTCTTAAAACAGTGAATTGAGTATATAGAAATATACAATAAATATTAATCTTTAGTTATACTAGTATTATAAAATAATATAGATATTAATAATAATGATAATAATTTCAGCCTGGATACATTCACTGCTTAACCCAGGAAAGACATGTCTCTGGACAAATCTCTATCCTTATGCTGAGTGAAAGGGGGAAAAGTCCCTGGTAACTTAATGTCAAAACTTCTGTGGTCCAACTATATCAGCTTTATTGCCCAGTCCTGTATATTAAGGTAACGGAACAGTGGAGACATGACCCACTGATATATCTCAACCAATTATGATTTATGCCATATCAAATCCCTTACTAAAATAAGTTTAAATAGCAAAGTTTATAAAAATTTATTTATAATTATCTGACATGAAGTCTCACTCACTTGACTTCACACCTGCTTTCTTGAGTGAGAGAGAAATATAGTTACAGCAATGAAAACAAAGTAGAATTTATCTCCATTATTGATGCAAACCCATGGAATCAAGTGCCAAATGTGAGTTATAATATTTTCCACTGACTGCAATAGAAAAAAATAAAACCTAAGTTGCTATCGTGCTATAGACTTTTATGCTATCCAAAAGCATGGAAAATGTCCATACTTCTTTTGGGGTCCTGGAGGACTGCTGTTTGCTTGCCCCTTCATCTCCCCAGTGCAGGCTAACTGGAGGTCCAGCCTTCGGGCACTGGCTGGGAAAGTCAGGGTATTGGATGTGCAGTCTACTAATATGAGGGAGAAACTAGGGTTGGGTGTTTTTGCTCAGTCACTCTGTACTGAGCCAGAAGGAATGGTTGCTAGGAGTGTTTTTCCATCCACTAGAACCATCTCTTTGTTTTCATGTGATCCTGGGGGACTCTTGAATGCCTAGTCTTATCGGCTCCCAGAGCTTGGTAATTTGAAGCCAGTCTGTCAGGTGGTAGCCATAACAAGTGGGTGTCAGATGTATGGACAAGCTCTTTACAGAGAGAAGCTGAAGACCTGGTTTACTTTTAGAGCCAACTGAAGAAAGACGGCAGGGTATGAGACCACTAGCTCCATGAGGCTCCCAGAAGAATCCTGGTCAACTCCCACATGCAGGCTGATTAGAAGCTGGAAGTTCAGGCCACTGCTGGGAAAGTATACAGTCAGATCCTTTCCAGGGAGAAACTAGAAAGGTGTTTCTGCCTGCTCTCTCTGTACTCAGCATAAGGGACAATTATAAGAAGTGCTTTGTACTCACTTGAAAACTGGTTTTTTGTTTACCATAGTCCTGTGGGACTTGTGAATGCCAAGCCCCATTGGCTGTCAGAGCAAGGTGACTTGAGAGACCTGCCCCTTGAGTGACTGCCACAAAACTTGGAGTGCAAAATGTGTGGAGAAGTTTCTCTCTGGGGAGTAGTCTTGGGGGAAAAATTAGAGGCCCTAGTCTAATACTAGTTTTTGTTGTTGGTGCCAGCCTACAGTAGAATGTGGGGAGATGCCCATCAACTCTTCCAGGCTCTCAGAAGGATTGCAGTCACCGTGGAGATGCAACATGGAGATGCAGTTAAGGAGCCTGACCCTCAGGCAGCAGCTGGCCAAGTATGCAGCCATACTGCTTTCAGGGAGAAAATGGGGGATGGTCTTTTGTGCCTGTTGCCTTTGCACGGAGTCCAGATGTATAGGCATGGGGAGTGTTCACATGCCTGTTTAAAAATAGCTTCTTTTTTTGCTGTCGTGCTGTAGGGCTCATGAATGCAAACCCTGTTGGGTTGGTTATTTGAGGGCTTGTCCTTCAGGTGGCAGCCATAGATGTTGGGGTGCTAAAATGGGTGAACATGCTTCTTGAAAGGAGACACTAATGACTTGGTTTTATTTTCAGGGCGAGCAGGAAGGAGAGGGTGGGGTAAGGACTCCTTGGTTTGTTAGTGCTCTGGAGAGGATCCCAGTCATCCCCTAGATTGCTATTAGGGTGCAGCAAGTTAAGCAACAGCTAGAAAGAATGTCGTCAAATCCCTTCTAGGGAAAAACTGGAGAACAGGCAGTTTTGTCCGTTTACTCTGCACTGAGTCTGGGGCAATGGTGCCTGTGGGTGCTCACACACCTGCTTAACAAGGGCTTCTTTGCTCTTGTTTTGTAAGATGAACACAAGCCCCCTGACCTTCAGATTTTGGCCTGTTCCCTCGGGCGACAGCCTTAAAAGTCAAGGTACTAGTTGGATGCAATATCTTCTTCTTTAGGGAGAACCCAAAAGTTGAGGGCTCCCTCCCAGTCTTAAGGCATGGCACAGGGATTGGGGTTTCTGGTGAGAATGTGTCTCACATTTCGGAGCCCTTTTTGATGGTACTTTCTTAGTTTCCCAATGTGTAGAACTCATTCACTAATTTTTGGATTTCTCTCCGTGGAAATTGATTCATATGTAGCTACATATTCGATGTCTCTGAAATTCAGGACTCTCCTATGTGGCCACTTTGGTGACATCTATCCTTAACTCTTGTGAGATATTCAGTTTGGCTACAATTGTTTTTGCCAATAAAATAGAAATGAGATCGCCACTCAGACATAAATGTGTATTCTACCATTTTGATATAAATTGGTCAAGATCAGTATAAAAATAATAATTTTTAAAAGGTACCAAATAGAGTATATGTATTAAAATAGATATGCCTTCTTTCTTGCCTTTCATTTCAAAATGAAATTTAGATGAAAAAAATATATTTTCAAAAGCACAACGTAAATTAGTTTAAATGAAGTTGCTTTTACAACACCAAAGGCTTAATCATCCATTTCCTACATAAAAGGTAGCTACTTTTTTGCATGGACCTCAAGTATATTGTAGTATAGAGGTGGAATTTAAGGAAAGGTATTAAGCAGGTTGTGTTGTAGCTTATGAGCAAGTAATAAATTGTATCATTTATCTTGAATGTATCATAGATAAGCTGCTATATAATGATTGCCACTTCAGATAGCTGTGAAATTAGGTGATTAACTAGTTATTACTTAACCTTCTAATTTCTGTATAAGTCTAATTACATGAAATAGAAGTTGGGGTTTTGAGTTTTTTACTTTGCTTTTCTGTTTGGAGTGTCATTGTAACTACTGTATTGTAAATGATGGAAAATAATTGCATATGTTAAAAAAATAAATTGTGTTATATTTTTAAAAAGGGTATAATGTGCATTTAAACTGAATAAAAGAAAATTGAAAATTCTAAAATCAAAGGCAATTATAAACCTTTATTGGAGTTTAATTATAAAAAGAGATCCATGTTGGATTTGTTTATCGACTCATTAAATATGTTTTAATTCTGTACTTATAAATTTAAGGAATAGATTTTCTTTCTCATGTTGGGTACTTGGGGAAATAACAAAGTAATAAGATAGTGTTTGAAGGAAAGTTAATTTAAGAAATTAAATTATCAGTACAGTAAAGTTCACACTAAGTGACATTTAAGCAACACAACACAGTACTTAAGGTGGTGTGTAGTTACTGTAAATTAATTTCCACTCTGGTTATTTTGCTAATTTATCTTGTTTAGCAAAATAGCAGCAACATACCAATGAAATGCTAAAAACATTTGTCATTGATTGATAGATATTTTAGTAAGTTATAGTTTTTAGGTCAATATATGTTATATAGTATTGCTGTTAGACATTGTGTGCACATGAGTACTTCAAAATAGCTTGGTAAATAAATAGTAGCTTCAGTCTAAAATGAGATTTATCATTTTGTTTAGGATATATGTATTTCCATTTCATTCTGTTTTTTTATTTATCCCAGACAAGTTGTTGCAGGAGAAATTTGTGGTTTTAAGTTTTTTGAAACATAAATATGACTCTGGTATCAGCATTCAATAGTATCTTAAATCTGTGCACTTTCTAAAACATTGTAAACCTGGGAAACTAAATAAAGTGATATTAATTTTCTAAAAAGATGATAGATCTTGGTGAGCATAATAAAATCACATTTTTTTACAGTTTTTGTACAAATTTTTCAACCTGAATATATCAATCTTACCCACTGTATATTTAGGTTTGGTTTTCCCTATCATTCACAATATCCATTTAAATCAACATTTGGAGAAATGCTTCAGAAATGATATTTCACATAAAAGCAGGAGAAGTGGAATAAGATGCTGACATATATTTGAGTAGTATACTGGAAAATGTAGAATAAGAGGAAACTAAAAGACAAAACCCCTCAAATCACATCTTCAGCAAAATTAGGGCACTTGCACACCAAATTACTTGAATTGTAAGTCAAAGTTACTGATAGTAGCAAAACTTGTGGATAATAATACAAAGATGTAAAGGGGTAGAGAGAAACACAAAGATCTAGCTTTAGTACATCTTGAAGTCAATGTCGAATAAATGTCCATGTCATGAAGTGAGAACCCCCACCTGAACATGAATAGCATTGAGGAGAGCTGAGACTTAACAGGACATCATGGCTGGTAGAGATGGCAAATCAGGTCTGGCAAGGGGCCAACAGCGGTAGGGTGGGGCACTGAGGTAGAAGACCTTAGAAAGAGAGTAGTCATTTTGGAAGCTGGAAGTAGAAATGGGTAATTCTGCATTTCATCAGGAGTATTCCTGAAGCAAGTTAAGTTTTGACAGTAGAGGAAGTGTAGCTACACAGAGAAGCCATATTTTCATCAAACGATCTATGTCTGCATGAAGCCCTTAAGTTGACTGAACTGGTAAACATTCTTTCCATGGAATGAGTCCATCTGTCAATGGAATCTTATGGTAGTAACTGAAATAGTAAAAGCCAACTTATTTAAGTAACAGTAACACCAAGATAAACTCATTATTTAAACTCGAATTAAAAAAAAAAAATCAGTGGTACCTGAGTGGCTCAGTAGGTTAACCAGCTGACTCTTGTTTTGGGCTCACATCATGATCTCCCAGTTTCTGAGTTCTAGCACCACAGTGGGCTTTGGTGCTGATGTGGAAAAACTGCTTGAGATTCTCTCTCTCTCTCTCTCTCTCTCTCTCTCTCTCTCTCTCTTGCCCTCCCCTGTTCATGTGCTCTCTTCCTTTCAAAATAAATAAACTTATTTTTTATTTTTTTAACATATGCATTTATTTTCCATCCTTTACAATACAGTAGTTGCAATGACACTCAAAACAGAAAAGCAAAGTAAAAAATCAAAACACCAACTTCTGTTTCATGTAATTAGACTTATACAGAAATTAGAAGGTTAAGTAACAACTAGTTAATCACCTAATTTCACAGCTATCTGAAGTGGCAATCGTTATATA
>NC_043703.1:47645572-47657105 GCF_006229205.1 Suricata suricatta | reverse complement strand
GGTCACAACTATTCAAGAAGTGCTAGAGAGAGAGAAATACCATGTTGGAGTATTTATATAAGGAAAAAGCAGAGAAATGGAGAGACTGGTTTATATGTGGATCACTAGGTCACTTGTCCCAAATCTTTACAACATTTGAAAATATTCCATGATTATGTGTGGTATTGTTGGATCTCTTAAAAACAAGTGTGGGGAGATACATACTACCAAAATTAAGTAATTTCCTTTACTAATATTGATTCTACAGGTGAACTCCAAAGTCCTCACTCGGGGCTTGAACAACACTGAGTGATGTAACAAAAATGTACCATTTTAGGGGGGCCTGGGTGGTTCAGTCAGTAAAGTGTCTAACTTTTGGTTTGTTCAGGTCATGATCTCAGTTTTGTGGGTTTGAGCCCCACATCAGGCTCTGCACTGACAGCATGAATCCTACTTGGGATTCTATCTCTCCCTCTCTCTCTGCCCTTCCCCTACTAGCACAATCTATCAAAATAAACAAATAAACTTTAAAAAATGTATCATTTTACTTATTGGTGATTTTGTCTACTTCTCTTGAACCTAATATTTTCTCTGATTTTTTGTTTGTTTGTTTGTCATGCTGATATATACCCTCAATAATCCTTTCATGTTATTTGGGTAGGTCACAAACTTCCTGATTTTTAGCATGCTTAGGATGTTATTTGTTTGGCCTTCATGCTTGAACACAAGTTCACCTGTGTATAAAATTAAATGATGAACATAATTTGGGTTTAGAGCTCAGTAGATAAGAAAGATGTAGCTTTTTCTTAACTCTGTCATTTTGTGCATCTCATAAAGAAGTCTGATGCTAATTCAATTATTTTTATAAATTTCCTGTTGTTTGCTATTTGGGGGGTTGTATTATTGGTTAAGCTTTTCTTGAATTTCTTAGGAATTTTAACATTTTCACCAACATGTGTTTTAGAGTGTCTTATCTTTCCTACTTAATATTCTCTTGACCATTTCAATCTACTCCAGTCTTTCTTCAGAGTGTTCATTTTTTATTTTACAATTTTATTATTTATTTTACTATTTTTATATTTTATTAAGTTCTTCTCTCTTTGATTTTGTGGCTTTCTTCTGGTATTTCTATTATATAAACCCTGGCATTTCTACAGCTATTTCTTATGATGCACATTTTCTCTCTTTTTTTTCCATGCTTTTGTTGTTTGGTTTGTCTTTCAGAAGAAGCCCCCAATTATCTCTTTTAACACACACAGTAATCACTATACACGCTCTTTTTGAGGCCTGCAAAGTTTAAACTAGTGATTATGAATTTAATTCCTGAGAAATCTGAAATTTTTAATAATTGTCACAATATTCTTTCAGATACTCCAAAAATGCTTTCCCCCCCTTAATTAGTTCAGCTTTCTCAATGACTTATCACTTCCATTCAAATATAAGTTCCACTCAGGTAATTTTGTGTGTTATCTGACTTCACAAGCAAATAGAGTAGTTCTTATATTTGTTGGATTTAGAATTTCTCCTCTACATATTAGTAAATGTAGACTCTTGTATAGGATTTCTCATTTCTGATCATACAAGACTTTCATGATGGGCAGCTAGGTGGATACACTGACACCTGATCTTCCCAGGATGACATCACGTCATATCTTCTGGAAGCCTTAAGTTCCAAAAAACTATGATTATCATTACCATTGTCTGTGTTTCCTTCAGGATTTTCCTTTGACAGAATAATCACTTCTGAAAGCTATCCCTAGGTTCCTTTTTTTAACTTTCTTTTTCCCCTCTAAGTCCTTCTTACAGAAGATTAGCCTATCTCTGTGCTTTCTTTGATTTTCTATCTAGACTTCTTGTCTGCACTAAGATCTTTTCTAAAATAGTTATCCAAATTCTTTGTACTGGAATTTTTAAATTAATTTTTCTGAAGATTTCCTAGTGACCCACTGTTACAAGTTTGACTCTAAGCTTGAAATCTCTCCAAGATTTCAAAATAGGAAAAATTGCTCTTTCAACTGCCAAAACATTTTATAGTGAAATGTTTCAAGGATTTTTTTTTCTGTCTTGGCTTTTTAATTTATATAATACAATTGACTCGCAATTTTACCAGAATTCCCGGAAAAAAAAAGAGCTTGATAACAGTCCCTAATGGGTTCCCCAGCAATGCCATAGTTGTTCATTTTAATGGAATGTGTAATGGAAAGGGATATAAATGTACATCTTAGACTCCCAAATTAATCAAGCTCTCAGACTTTTCTTAATAAATATTCTTTCCCACAGATATGAAATAAAACAATACTCTGATCCAATAATTTAATTTTGTTTACCAATATTTACTTTGCATCAAGTAATATGATAACATAAAAAACAGATTTTGATATCATGAAGCCATGGGTTTACATAGAAATAGAATAGATATAAAAGACAAGTGAATAAATATATAGTATGTTTAATGGCGATAAGTGATGATATTGATGATAAATGGAGGGAAAAAGTGGCAGTCTATTTCAAATAAGGAGTTCTGGAGGCTGTGGCTATTTTGTAAAGGATGGTCAAGGAAAACCTCAATGACAAGGGGAATAACTGAGACCCGTAGAGAGAAAGGAATGAGTCTTATGGCTATTTTGCAAAAGAGTAATTCAAACACCCAATTCCCCTCACTTTGATGTACTTTTTATTTTTTTAAGAACATAATCCCTTCTAAAATAATATATATATCACAAGGATTAGTTATGTTTATTGTCTTCATTCAAATATAAAGTCCACCAAGTTCGTTAATTTTTTTCTGTTTTGTTAAATGACTTTTCATAAGCAAATAGAATGCAGTTGCCCCAGAACAGACTTCCCATAAATATTTTTTGAATGAATGTGTGAATGAACAAAGAACACTTTAACAGAGACAACAGCAAGTGTGAAGACTGCCTTGAGAGTATGCTTACACTGTTCAAAAGCAGAAAGAAAGCTAAAGGATTGATCACCAAGGGGATACAAAAGGAGATAATTCTGGAGAAGGAAGGTCAGAAGGAAGGATGAATGAGCTATTTCAGAAACCTATGCGTTTGTTCCTTTTATTTTAATTTTTATGAAAATTCAATGGAGTATTTTGGGCTGACGTTGGCATAATCTCATATTTTTAAAAGATTACTTTAAAAGTAGATTGCTGATGGCCAAGAGGGAAAACAGAGAGACCAGTTTTTAGACTACTGCTATATTCCAAACAGAATTATGGGACTTGGATTGAGATACTAATGAAGAAAGTGAGAAAGATCAGACTCTAACTATATGTTAGAGATAAAGACTGCCTGATTTGCTGATGAATTTAAAAGAGAAAGAGAAGATAACTCAGTGTGTTTGTCATTGTTGTTGTTTGTTTTGTTGTTTTGTTTGTGTGTTTGTTTTGTTTTGCTTTGATGTGAGCAACTAGAAAATGAGGTAGTAAGTTGTTTGGTTGATTGATTTTTGTCTGACATGAGAAAACATGTCTTAGGAGAAGAAACTGGAATTTAGTTTTAAACATCTTGGTTTTGAGATATCTGTTATGTATACAAGTGAAGATGTCCCATAGGCAGTTAATAATAGTGATCTGGAGTTTGGGAGTAAAGTCTAAACTGAAGATTTAAGTTGATATTCTCTAGTTTATAAAAATATTCAAATCCAACGCACTGGATGTGATCACTGAGGGATTAAAGGTGGATAGAGAAGAGAGTTTTGAAATTTAGTTCTCTGGTGAATGTCAATATACAGTAGGAATCATAGAGATAAAAATGATTCTGCAAAGGGATTGAGAGGGAACAACCAAAGAGTAAGGAAGCAGGAGAAACAAGAGTGTATTATGTAAGAAGTTGAGTGAAAATTTTTTTAGAAATACAAAGTATGTCAAATGCTGCTAAGGCTAAGACAAAGGATTAGATTGACTTAATTAACAATTAGGTTTAGCAATAATGATTTAAACAGACATTGGTAGAGATGTTTCTGTTAAGTGGTGGGGATAAACATTTATTTGTATGGGTTCAAGAGAAAATGAGAAGAAAGCACATAACTCCTGGGTGTTCAACGTGGAATAGTCTTAAATTTTAAAAAATAATAATAATTTAAAAAATAAAAAATACAGGCCACCTGGGTGGCTCAGTTGGTTAAGTGTCTGACTTCAGCTCAGGTCATGGTCCCATGGTTTGTGGGATTGAGCTCCAGTGTTAGGCTCTGTGATGACAGCTCAGAGCCTGGAGCCTGCTTCGGATTCTTTGTTTCACTCTCTCTGACCCTCCACTGCTTGTTCTCTGTCTGTCTCTCTTTCTCTCAAAAATAAACATTAAAAAAAAATTCAAAGTGGAGTAGTTTCTGACCCGGTAGCATCAGAATTTCACCGGAAATCTTAATAAAATGCAGAATATCAGACTCCATTGAGACCTACTGAAGGAATATCTGATTTTACCAAAATCCTCAAATGATTAATATCCAATCTAAAATTTATGGAGCACTTGTCTAAATATCTCTTAAGTTTTACTTCATGAAGAACAGCAATATGAAGTAGAAACTAAGGAGCTCTTTGGAGTTTGTCAGAGGATGTTTGTGAACTGTTTAGGGAGAAATGATTGATAATTGAGACAAAAAAGAGGATGGTTTCTGGACTAATGTATTTGAGTAGGGTAGACAGACATACGGGATTCTGTCCATAGGTAGAAGAATTAGCTGTGGTGGAAGGCACCAATACATGAGAAGAGAGACTGAGTTAGTTAGATAAATAAAAAATGAAGTTGATAGGAGATGTGCAGGCAGAGAGCCTAAAGGTCTTTTTTTGATTGCTTCTAATAGTTGTTGAAACATGGAAGTATGTTATCAGTGGTATATAATGAAAGGGGTGGAGGTTTGGGGAGAAAAGATTGGTATGAAATGTCAAGAAGACTGAGGAAATGCAATATTTAAAAAATCCAAGTATTAATGATTATTGTTTTTATATAAAAAAATAAAACAAACAGAACCATTGACACATAACCCAAATACTTTCAACTAAAATTCTTAAGCAAAAAATCTCTTAAATCAGCTAAGTAACTTTTACTTTAATAGAAATCATAATGGGATTTCTATAAAACAAACTAATTCTGCTATCCTAACAGGGTGCATGTGTCCATAAAAAAAAAAAAAAAAAAAAGCAAAAACCAAAAAAAAAAAAAAAAACAAACCCCAAAAAAGCAAAACACAATGAATGGAAGATCATAGATGTTTTATTATGAAGTTCTCTGGGTAAATCTTCTAATGAAGTGTCAAAAATTTCCAAAGCAATTCTGTGTAAAATAATGCAGTACATCTAGTTGGATATTTTATTCATGTAAATTCATTTCAGCATACTTTCATGTAAGAATGAAGCTATTGTACTAGAAGGATAGGCCACACAATGGCATCACCCAATGGGAGAGTAATTTGCTTTTCATTCTTATGGGAAGAGAAGGAAATGGTTGCTAGGAACACTTTTCAAGGACTAGAAAAGTGAAATAAGCAGCAGATGCAAGCAAATGAGAGAAAAAAATAGCTAACTTTTTGACCCATGTTTGATTACAGTTTTAAGACTTTGTTAAGATGAATAATTGATTCAAAGTAAGAAGGAATATTTAGTGCAAATACTTAACATTCATGTATGCTAAAACTAATTGTATAAAAGTTTTATATTTAGGTATTTCTGATAATACAAAAACACTATTAAGATATTCATTTTATGCACACCTTAAGAAATACCATTTCGATACCCTTACTTTCATGTTATTAATTCAGTTTCAATTATGCATGGTAAGATATTTTAATAGTTAAAAATACAAGCTTTGTGAATGTCCTAATGTGTGGCTCTCACTACACTGCTCTTCAGTCAAATTATCAGGATTGAGCCTACAACCTATTACAAAGAACTGAATACCTAATATTTTCCTTTACAGCAAAGATCTGCATTGCTTTTTTTCTTTGAAGAGCTAGGTAGTAATTTTAGAACTTGTGGGTCATAGATAGGGTCTCTTGAACTCTAGTATCATAAAAGCAGCTATAGACTATATGTAAAGGCAGGAGAGTGATAATTTTTTGCCTTTACTTTCACATAAAAATAGTTTTAAAGCATTTCACTAATATTAACTTAGCAATTCTGTGAAATAGATGCTGTCATTAACCCATTTTTATAGAATGAATGTTTGTGTCTCCCCCAAATTCATATGTTGAAACCCTACCCCTCATTGACTGTATTAGGAGGTAGGACCTTTGGGCTGTAATTAAAATTTAGGATTAAATGATATCAGAAGGGTAGAACCCTCATGAATGGCATTAATATCCTTATAAAAGTCATGAGGAAGCTTTTTTCACTCTTTGCTCACAACTGTCTGAGGATACAATGAGAAGTTAGCAGTCTGCATCCTGGAAGAGAGCCTTAATTGGAACTTAACTATTGTGATACCCTGATCTTGAACTTCCAACCTGCAGAACGGTGATAAATGAATTTTTATTGTGTGTAAGACACCCAATTGGTGATATTTTTGTGATAGCGCCTGACTTGAATAAAATAGTCATTGTGGGTGAGATAATTAGGCACATAAAAGATATAGCTTGAGACATACATCATTCTTACATCATTAATAAGAACTGAGAAATGTCTGCAAGAAACACAAAATGCAAAACTGCATTTAGAGAAGTACCCAAAGTCTTATGGATCATGTTTCAAATAACAACAAAAAGACACATAGAAACAAACAGATCTGTCCTCTAAAATAAATCCATTCACATCCTTAAATTCTAAGCAGCAGGAGGCTGAAATCAAGAAAGCTCCTAGAGCACTGAGCTAGAGTATGAGAAAGTGTGGTGAAATCTAAATTAAACTTCAGGTGTGCATTGAAAAAAAGACCATGGGTCACGTATCTTAGTGTGCAATTTTAGCTTGGGATGCATGAGACTAAGTCCTATTCATCTTCCAAACTTTTCATCTAATAAATGGAAATTTTTCTAGTAGAGAAAATTGCATTTCCAATTAGAGAATTACTTTTGAGCAACAGCAACAACGGATATCAACCAAAAAAATGGAAAGAAGAGCTGCTATTAATACTAACATTATCTGTCTCAAGGTTACAATTACTGTATCTCCAATTAAGTAGGTGAGTAGAGCCTCTATAAATCTAATTTCATTTTCATGTTTAATCAAAGCCTTAAAGATTTGAACAGGGATCTATCTAATCTCTAGCTGAAAGTATTTCAATATCCAATACCAGACAAACAGACGTTTCTCAGTGAAAGTGAAAAAAAATTCATATGACACATATGAAAAGAGTTGGTGCTTCAAAAGAGGAGTGGAAAATAGGGAACCGATCCTTCTCTGGAACAGAGATGCTGCTAGAAGGAACATAGAGTGGAGATGTACAATTCATGGACTGATAAAACATAAGATGTGTTATTTAAAGAAAAGAAAGTCAATCTTTTAATAATTCTTATCAAGGGAATAAAAATATAATAAAATAGTTAAGTATATGCCAAAACTGAAAACTGAAAAACATTTACTAAAATTAATAGAAATAAATAATGATTAATATATCAATATTTACATTAGGAAGTGAAAACCGATTAAGAGAATGGGACAAAATATTTTAACACCCATAACCAGCAAATAGGGCATATTAAAAATTCCTAACAAATCAAGAAAAATTATGTCAATGATATATAATGTATATGTATATGTGTATGTTAATGTGTACATTTTATACAAACGCTCGCCATATCTATATATATTACAAGAGACTTAAATAGACCTTTCACAAAAGAAGATAATAAATGTCCATTAAAAATTCAAAGATTTCAATATTATTATTAAACATACATACATACATATATGTATATATGTATATAAATTAAACCAAAATGAAATGTTGCTGCATACTTGCCAGAGTGAATGTGAAAAGAATAGGTGCACAAAATGTAATGTGTGATGATATATATAACATATTACATATAATATATATATATCCTTACAAAGAGCAAACAAGAGACAAGTGCAGGAAAGCTTATAGTAGCATTATTCATATTTGTCTTCAAATTGAATATGGCCTAAACGATGTCCACTATTAGAATAGAAATATAATTTTGATATATTCATACAATAATACAGTATACAGGTATGTGTTTAGCTAAAGTTAAACTCTCCCAGATTTCATTACATTGATTTTATATCCTCCAACTTTGTTGAAATCATATATAAGTCCTGATATTTTTTGGTGGTGTCTTTTGGGACTTCTTTCTATATAATACACAAAAATAAATTCATAATGGATGAAAGACTTAAATGTGAAACAGAAAACCATCAAAATCCTAGAGGAACACACAGGCAGTGACCTTTTTGACACTGCAGCAGCTACTTCTTACTAGACATGTCCCAACAGGCAAGGGAAACAAAAGCAAAAGTGAACTATTTGGACCTCATCAAGATAAAAACTTTTGCACAGCAAAAGAAATAATCAACAAAACTAAAAGGCAGTGTATGGAATGGAAGAATATATTTTCAAATGACACATCTAATAAAGGGTTAGTATCCAAAATCTATAAAGAACTTATCAAATTCAAGACCCCAAAATCAAATAATCTGTTTTTAGAAATGGACAGAAGACAGAACACACCTTTTTTCAAAGAAGGCATCCAGATGGTCAACAGACCTTGGAAAGATGCTCAACATCACTTATCATCAGGGAAATACTGATCAAAATCACACTGAGATACCACCTTACACCAATCAGAATGGCTAAAGTTAACAACATAGGAAACATTGGATATTGGTGAAGATGAGGAGAAAGGGGAAGCTGCCACACTGTTGGAGGGAAGACAAACTGGTGCAGCACTGTGGAGAACAGTATGGAGTTTCCTCAGAAAATTAAACATAGAACTATCCTATGACCCAGCAATTTTACTACTAGATATTTACTCAAATGATACAAAAATACAGATTTGAAGGGGCAAATGCACCCTGATGTTTATAGCAACGTTATCAATAATAGTCAAATAATAGAAAGAGCCCAAATGTCCATTGACTGATAAATAAATAAAGAAGAAGTAGTGTTTATATATACACAATGGAATATTATTCAGCATTCAAAGGGAATGAAATCTTTGAAAAGATGTAGATGGGACTAGTGTATTATGTTAAGTGAAATAAGTCAGTCAGAGAAAAGCAAATACCATATGATTTCACTCATATGTGAAATTTAACAAACAAAACAACTGAATATAGGGGAAGAGGGAAATAAAAGAGAGGGAAGCAAAGCATAAGAGAATCTTTCTTAACTATAGAGAACTATAGAGAACAAACTGAAGGTTGCTGGAGGGAGGCAGGTGAGGGAATGTGCTAACAGGTATTGGGTATTCAGGAGGGCACTTGTGAGGAGCACTGGATGTTGTGTGTAAGTGATGAATCAGTAAATTCTACTCCTGAAACCAGTGTTATATGTTAATTAACTAGATTTTAATTAAAATTTTGAAAACGTTAAAAAAACTCTCACAAATATAACATGAGTAAAAAAAGGATAAACATAACAAAGAACATACTATAAAATTTTATTCATATGAAAATCCAATTAACAAAAACAAAACCAATTTGTAAAAATTCAGGACAATCTTTACTTTGAGAGTTGGGTGTAGGAAATAGTTTCTTGGAAGGCATAAGAGGAGAGCTCCTAGGATGCTGACAGTATTTTATTTCTCTATGTTGTAGGTATGTGGAATTCTGCTTTGTGAGAAACTTATATCCAAAAAATTAAATGCAGTTTGAAAATACAGTTAAAAGAGTTAAAATGTAATAACTGCCTTTCAAAATAGTTAAAGCCATGCACAAACTCAAAAGGGACATAACTTGTTAAAAATTAACTTGTATTGTATGAGACAGGAAGATGTTCTTCCCTGTTTCTAGGAGTTTGCTTGTGTCATCAGTAATCAAATGTTAGCCAAGCTTGGAATCACCTGAGGGATGTTAAAACAGATTGCTGCACCTTGTTTCCACAGGTTGAGATTCAGTGGGTCTGCTTTTGGTACCAAAACTTGTGGATTTTCATTTCCAACAAGTTCCCAGGTGATGCTGATGCTATTGATGCAGAATCACATGTTATAAACCATTGACTTTTGCTATTCTCTTCACAATATATTTTCCTCCATCCTAGAGTCACCTGACTGACTCACTGTTATAGTCATTCCAGCCCCAGCCCCAGCCAAGCCACAAACAGGAAGTATTCTTTTCCTCCAACCACAATCACTACAGTTAGAAGACTCTCTCCATCAATACCTTCCTTAGAAACTTATCTGTATATTTTCTCTTTGTCTACCCAGGTTTATAATATCTCCACTTTGCAGCATTACTTAGGGTTTACTTTCTTCCCTAGAATTTTTGTTTTATGTGTGTTGAATAAACAAACTCCATAGATTTCTTAATTTTCTACATGGTTTCATTTTTTTCCCCTTTAGGTTCATATGCTTCTTGTCTTTAGTCTCCCTATTTCAAAGCCAAATTTAACCTCAGATTTCTTAGGACCTCCTTCTTTCTATGTTCCTAATGTGTAATGACTTTAAAATGAAACTTACATCCTTTAGCTGTCAGCCAAAGACTGCAAAGACTTTCCAATGAGATTTTTACTTTTCTCTTTCCTGGTCAAATGTCAATATTCCTTTCAATAACTTGCCAGAAACCTAATCCATTGCCTTCCTTTCATTATGCCATCTCAGCAATTTTATTTCTATTCTTCTTCTCTCCTTTCCTGGTCTAACTTTGCTACTAAGAGTTTTCTTACAGTCTCTGAGTTATCTTGCTATTTTCTTCATCCTAGTTTTACTTTTCACAAAAACACATTCAAAGAAAACAAATATTTCTCCTATGTTCTTCAACCTCTGCTTTTAGAAACAATACTTCCCTTGCCATGTTCTTTTTCTTTCTGGCCCACTCAAACATGTTTTGATATGCAAGATTAAATAAATTGCTGTTTGAGTGCCTGAGTTGTTCAGCCGGTTAAGTGCCCAACTCTTGGTTTTGTCTCAGGTCATAATCTTACGGTTTGTGGGATGGAGCCCCACATCGGGCTCTGCGCTGCAGGAGACTGGTATTCTCTCTCTTTTCCCTCTCTGCCCCTCCCCTGCTTGCAGCCTCTCTCTCAAAATACATAAGTAAACGTAAAAAATAAAGAAATAAGTGCTTCTTGTGCTTGAAAAATATTGTTTTCTATGTTTAATAAAAAGTCTATTTTACCTCTTGTCAAATCCATCTCTTTTTATTAATCAAGACACAATTACATTTTTAGAAGTGAAGTTTTGGGGACATATATGTGTATGAATGTTTTGTAATTTTATTTCACAAAAATATTCAAATACTCTCGTATTCAAATGATATGGGTTTTTTGGTAACTTTATTTTTTATTTTATATTTTTTTAGAATATAACACTATTTTTTTAACATGTGCAATTATTTTCCATCATTTACAATATGGTAGTTACAATGACACTCCAAACAGAAAAGCAAAGTAAAAAATCAAAACCCCAACTTCTATTTCATGTAATTAGACTTATA
>NC_043703.1:47568102-47645472 GCF_006229205.1 Suricata suricatta | reverse complement strand
TTCCCCCCATAGGAAGTGTGTCTTGGGCTTTTCCCTTATTATTTGCTTTACTTTTTTTTTCTTTTTCCTCTTCTTTTTTTTGGTGGTGGGGGTGGTTATGTTTAAATGAAGTTGCTTTTACAACACCAAAGACTTAATCATCCATAAACTTATTTTTTAATTGAGCAATGGCAACTATTAAGAACAATTACAAAGAATTTAATAATATTATATCTGGACAATAGGAGGTATTGACCAGATATCAGGAAGAAAAGACATAGAAGAAAAACGACATGCCTTTAACAAAAAGGCAAACTATATCCTAATAAACATAAGATAAACAGATACCATAGAAATTTTAATACTGGGAGAATTCTCACCAAATGACAATTCAGTGAATGAAACAAAAGTAAGAGATACACATGAATGAAGGGGTAGGGAAGGCTATGAAAGACAGGCAGCAGGGAAGCAGCACATGAACAATTTTAATTCCTGAAAAGGAAAGCCAAAACAATGGAACAACACGTTAGAAGCATTTCTGATATTTAAAACAAACACACAAACATAAAACCCTGAATTCTGATAATGACACCTAATGTCAAATGATAGTTACCTAAACTTTACAATAATATCCTTCTAGATATACTGGCATTTTAAGTAATAAAATGATTATTTGGGAATTCCAAACAAAACAAACAAACAAAAAAACCCAACTCTATTACAAAGTAAAGGCAATCAAGTTAGAATTCTCCAAGTAATGTACAGTGAAAAAAATTAGAAAATTCTCAAAGAGAAACATTGAGAAAATTATTCTCTGTCCTACCAAGTTCTCCTTCAAGTATAGTTTCCAAAGAATTTGAGACATGGAATAATTCAGGAAGTATTTACCCTTACTAATAAAGTTACAATAGTACAAACCCCAAGTAATCAAGAGGTGACTGGAAATATTAGGCAAAAAGCTAACAAAAAGCAAATATTTAAATATAAATTGAAATATATATATATATATATACATATGTGTGTATATATATATACATATATATATAACTGCATATATATATATATATATATATATATATATATATATATATATATATAAAACTGCTGAATTAGTTAGGGTTCTCTACACAAACAGAACCAATAGGATACATATAGTTATGTATAAGAGATTTATTATAAGAATTGGCTCATGCAGTTATGGAGGCCAGGACGTCACACAATCTGCCATTTGCAAGGTGAGAAAACTGGTGATATAATTCAGCCCAAAACCTGAGAATCAGGAATGTCAGTGTCCCAGGCAGAAGAAGATGGAATTTTGAAATACAGATTACTTATATAGTGTCATTTGTAAATGAGAAAAAATGTGAAAAAATCAACCTCTTCTTTTTGAAAAAGATGAATATGGGAAAATACAATGAATGATACATTGGGAATTTGGGATAACACCCCAGTACTCCTACCCATCTTTTTTTTTTTGCATTTATATACATTCAACACCAAAAACTAATCAATTAAAGAGCACAAATGTGACTTTGTCAGTAAGCCAGCTAACTGAGAGCAATATTAGTGCATTTAAGTTTTGATAATCATTCTATAATTAAAGTTCCAATGTATGTTCAAACAAGCGTGTCTCAACTTTATTTTAACCTATGATCCATTTTGGTAAACATCAAATTCTTATGTTCTCCATTAATGTCATTCGAGTTTCAAAATAAATTAGGTATTGTCACCAAGAGCATGTCAAATCAATGATAATATTAGTAAAAAAAATTATAATTTGAAAGATAAGATCATCGTGTGCTTAAGGTCTGCTTATTTGTCACGGGGTTCACTGTCCTAAAAAGGGAAAAGTTTAAACACAATGCAGGTCATTTTCAATGTCAAGTTTGTTTTACTCTTTAGTTTCCAGGCTAAATTTGTATTGTAAAATTTGTTTGACTTTGTATTTCTAGACTGATTGGCAAAAGAGATTAGTCCTTGAGAATTAAGTAGAAAAAGTTTCACTGTTAATGTTTTGTCCTTGCAAGTCCCTACTCTTGCTCTTAATAAAGTCAAACTATTAGAAATGGTTCCCTTCTTTGCATGATATAACTTGGGCAACTGTTCATTTGGAGATGGAAATAAGGAAGAAGAAAGCTCACTGAGTAGTGTTGTTTTTGTAAGTATTGTAAAATATGTGTTTGTTGATCAGTGGTCAGAGTCATTATTCTAACAACAGGAAGTTTAATGTAATGAGTAGAAAGTTTTATAAAATAAGGTCTTTTTAAATTCTATTTTACACGGAGATTTAAAAAACTTCCCTTAGACTTTTGTCTTCCCTCCTTTTGTCCCTTCCCCATCTGCCGTCCTGTTCCTTTGCTTTATTACTGCCTTTCTTCAGTCTGGAATAGAACTTTTATCATATAAATAAAATAAGTGCAAGTACTGTAATCATTTTAGCACCTACATATCAATGCTTAAGCCACTCTTGTGAAAATTAATTGTAGATGGGGGTTTATTACAGGAACCCAAATACACTTATGCAAGTACACGTGAATTTCATACCACATTTTAATATATGTATAGTGTCAGGAAATGTACTTCAGCCATAGTCATTGTATATTTTATTGTAGATAAGAAGGTAATGCTCTCCAACCTGATGTCATATCAATAGCTCCTGGAAAACTAATAAACAGACCTAGTTTCATCCATATGCCCTTGAGTATTATTGAATTAGAAAGATCACATGATTCCCCGAAAGGTATGCTAGAGTGTCCTTAACTCTTTCTGACAGTTGGTGTTGAAACGTTACACACCAATTTTGATTTTGTTACTCTCGTCAGTCTCTGACTAATGACCAAGGTAATCTACCATTTCCCTCAGCTTGAACAGACTTTAGGTAGGATTCTGCATCTATGTCCTGACTTCCTTTTCCTTAGCATACTTACTTTAGATAAAGGCCAATGTAAACTCTTTCTCTGCCACTGTGAGATATATGTGTGTCTTCTTTTAAAAGTCTCTTGCCAGTCTTAGAACCCCAGCCTGCTTTCTCGATGAGCTGGGAGCCCTCCCTCTGAAATAGAATCATCAAAGAAGATAATGCTCTATCTCTCAGTGTTTGGAGGAGGGTAGGGACCTAACTTCAGTGGGTAGTTTTGCTCTAAGCTGTGAAACTACCCCTGTCATGATGTAAGAGAAAGTGTACTTTTCCTCTGAGTAAAGCCAGTTAGCAAACACAGATGGTCTCCTACTCCGGCCCCACCTCTTCAAGTCTCTGTTACCCTTTATTTCAGCAGAGATGAGTTCACACTCAGTTCTGGTCCCATTTCCTCTATTCCCCTTTAGACTGTTTCACTCTGGTGCAATTTTCACTTTGATACTAACTTACCAAAATATATATTGTATATTTTAAACAGAGAAATTAAGAAATGCAAATTATATAATGATAAAATATAGTGTCTCTAAATGCAATTACAAAAGCAACTTCATTTTAGGTTGACTCCTGAGGCATTGGTGGGATGGAGAGGGAAGGTTTACCTTCTTTTGATGAGGAGGAGGTATTAGAATCTTCATAAAACAAGATTATGAAGCATTTTTGCTTCCCATGTTCCCTGCCTTGTGATTACTTCAAGTGGGAAAGTAGTTCAGTTTTTGTTACCCCATCTTGT
Source organism: Suricata suricatta (assembly GCF_006229205.1). Lineage (NCBI taxonomy): Eukaryota > Metazoa > Chordata > Mammalia > Carnivora > Herpestidae > Suricata > Suricata suricatta. The sequence continues at coordinate 47,641,846 of NC_043703.1, read as the reverse complement.
CTAGAAAATGAAGGGAACATGGGTTTCTTGGTACAGAATTTTGCTGCCCATGAGAACAATATTGGTGAAATCACTAATACTTTATTTAGAAGTGGAGAATAACCCACGGGACCATATGGCATATTATAATCTCTAGTGAGATAAAAACAACCAAAATGTAAGTCCCCTGCACCTTCGTCTACAGGTTCTGGATTTCTGATGGAGTTTCTGGCTAATAAATCAGTCTCAGGATTATCACCAGTCTCCTCAAGCAGTATGGGAAATATGTGCAAACTGTACTCTATATTAAAAAAAAAAGTTTCCCCAAATCATGAAGATCATATTGTGTTCTTCTTGTATGCTTATGACATATATCACAATTTATTGTATCCCATCATTTTGTTATTGACAATACATGTTGCAGAGTATGTAGGATGCTATTGAAAATTTCTTATCTTGGACTCAGTCTCTTTGACAAATTCTGAAAGTATCCAATATTAATGTTTTATCTGTTGATAGCTCAAAAGTAACTATTATTTTCACTGATGTTGATGTAGCATAATATTAAATAATATGCATTAAATGTTACTGAAAGAAGGCAAAATAACTGGAATCTTTAAATCAAAGGAGAAATTTATGTAAGTAGTTCTCTCTCTGTGCATATGGGTGTTTATGTACGTGTGTGTGTGTTTGAGCACATATATATGACCATATGAAATAAATCCTAAGAAGACCAGCTACAGGGAATTGTATAATAAATCCACATTCTTGACTCTACCTAAATGTGTCAATGTCTTGTATATTTGACATACAATGTACTTTCCAAAAATTATTGTTTTATATAGAATAATGATTGTCATTTTACAAATTCACAACACAAATGTTGAAATAGTTTTCACTGATTATTAATAAATTGGAACAAAGTGAATATTTTAAATAATGGTTAATGCAAAAAGGTGTATTTTGAATAACTGTTTTTCTCATATTTAAGAGGGGACTCAAATAAATCAATCCAAAATTTATTCCAAAATGGATATTAAATGGGATATACAAGCTGATTTTACCTAAAATGATCAACAATGTGAAAGCTCTTCAGGATGATAAAAACTACATAAAACTGAATTCTGAATTTAGTTCTGTATTTGGGCTCGAATATTAGATGAGCAAGTTAGCATTTTGTAATTCTGTTTTTTTCTTTTTTTTTTCCTCTCTCCCTGCCACCCTCTCTCTCTTTTTATACTTCTTTTTCTTTCTTTTTTCCTTCCTTCCTAACTTCTTTTTGAAATACTCTGTTAACTTGGTGAGATTGTATTTAAGACAGCTTGCTCAGTATCTTTTCTACTAGATGCTTAAAAAAAACACCTTAATTCTCTTGAAATCCCTTTATTATTGCTGGATTGTCATTAGTTTACAATCAAAATTTATTTTTTGAAGTAAGGACAGAGTTGTTTTCCAGACTGAAAAATAATGATAAATATGCAAGGTTTTAAAATGTTGTCTAATAAAACTTTTGCTCATGGTTTAGGCATTTTTTGTATCTTTTTTACTGATGAGTATATTTCCATGTGTGAATGATTCTCAATTACTTCATCATTTCCAGCTATCTTCAGTAATGAGTTTATTTTTTAATGATATCTAACTTTCCTCAGTTTGTTGAAATGATTACCATACCTTGAATGATATTTAGTATTTCCAAGTCATTTTTTTGAAAGCTTATTCTAAGAATTTTTTTAATGTCTCAGCAAGGTAAATAATGCTTTGCAATCAGCTTAGCATAATTGCCTTTGCTGCAAAATAATTGATATATATCAACATTATACATAAAACATTACGAATTCCAAAGCAATGGTCTGCGTTTTAGAGATTAAAATAAAACAAAACAAAAATAATGCATCCCTCTTTTAAAGTGATCCTCCTAATTTACACAAATGCTTCCTTCTATAATGTGTAAATAAATTATATTAGTAGATGTTATAATGGCGTGTAACAGTTATTTTAACATGTGGGAATGTATTTTTACCAAGTAAACCTCAAAATGTTTTAGATATTTTTACCAGTAGTAATGTAGTAGTATTATCACCATTATTTATTCCTTACTCATCTTTATATTATGGTAAATAACAATATTTTAAAGATCTTGGCATTTAGGCATTACTTCCAAAAGTAATTTATATCAAAAGGAAGATATAATTCACATTCTATCTTTAATGCCTTTTATCAGAACATAATACTACTACTTCTTAACATTCTTTCTGATATTGTAGGTGTTTGTATTAGACTAAGTGCTTTATTGCTAATAAATTAATATTAAAATATTTTAACATCATATGATTTTTCAAAAATATGTATTCATCAATGTGCCTGGTAAAATATTTCATCTAAATGCACGCTATAATAAGCTTCCATAGTTGGGATTAGTAAGAGGAAAAGACAGCCACCTTTTCTGTGTAGAATTTCCATATAGTCATTAGGAACATGTAGGCTTTTGTTGTTTGTTTGTGTACTCTTTTCCTTAATCCATATGTAATAGATCTATTCAATAGACAAGAATTTTACTGAATATAATTCTTCCTATTATTTTTAAACTTATAGCTGTTAAGCCCATTATTAAATCTAACTATAATCAGAAGTTAATACCATCAAAATCATGGAGGCTCTATTTTTACAACTTTTCTTACATTTCATTTCATTTTGCTTATATACTTCACATATGTTTGCTTCAATAATTTGTGTGTTCATCTGATAACCAAAATCATATTGGTCCCTGGGAATTTTAAAGAAAATGCTAATTGCAGTATCACCATGAAAAAATTATGTAGTCTTAATTTAGTTCCGAGATTGAGACCCCTGACTGCAATAGCCTGGAAAGAATGTGACGTGTCTTTTCAGGACAGACATCCTTAAACTCACTCACTGACCAGTTTCTAACAGTCAGTTCCTAAAAGTACCTAGGTGGATTCAGTAGAAAGTTTCTTACGGCACCTCAATTAATGCTTGCAAAGATTGGGAAATTACAGTGTTTTTTTCTCCCTGATACTGCTTTACTCAATGCCAGAAGGGGGATGCTTATATTTTCATTAGCATGAAAATCATTTGTGCCACAAAGAGAAACATTAAAAAAAAAATCCCACCAAAAAGTAGAGAATCAACCTGCAACAAAATTAATTGTGGTGACAACATTTCCCTTCATAAGTTTTCAGTTATTCATCTAAATATAAGCATGTGCATCTTGATCCGATTCTCTGCAAAGTCTGCTGTAAAATGGTATGGGAAATTTTCTTCTTGTCCCTGAAGAGAAAGAGACACAGAATGAGAATGGTCTTTTTGTTTTTTTTTTAATTTTTTTAATTTTTTTAAATTTATTTTTGATACAGAGAGAGACAGAGCATGAGAGGGGGAGGGGCAGAGAGAGAAGGAGACACAGAACCAGAAGCAGGCTCCAGGCCCTGAGCTAGCTGTCAGCACAGAGCCCGACGCGGGGCTCAAACCCATGAACGTGAGATTTGACCTGAGCCGAACTGAGCCACCCAGGTGCCCCGAGAATGGTCTTTTTGAATATGAACCACTCACTTCAGTCTCATGTGACTTTTCTCTGTGACACTTGGAGTAATCTATGACCTTGAGAATAGAGCTTCTAACTCAGGGAAGAAACCAGAATAGATCATTTGTTCAAGTGTGGGTCTTTGGAGAACATTACTATCTTAATAAACAAACCTTGGGGACTCCTGCCTTGGATTTATTATTAAATAACTATACATTTCCTTCTGTTTTAACTGGCATCTCAAACTGGGGTACATATATCCTAGGACAGGGATGGGGAGTTGTTTGAAGAAAATCCAACAGCATAAACATATTTAGCAGGGCAGGTGGGGGAGGAGGGAAATCAATTACCAATGCACTCTTTTTTCTTTAAACTAATAAGTCTAAATATTCACTTTAGTTGGCATAATTCTAGTTCTGCATCTCATCTACTCTAAAACAACTAACAATATCAAAGAGGCATACAAATTCTTTTAGAAAAAATAATGAAATTTCAGCTTTTGGCAATGGCTGAATAAACTATGTCATATCAATTAAATAATCTGGACTGTGTGTGTGTGTGTGTGTGTGTGTAAGATTATGTGTCTGGTGTTTGAATGTTTGTTTCAATTGGAACGTAGAGAGTCACGTGGCAATAATAATTACAAACTAGATGAGCTACAAAATTATATATTTTTAAAGCTCATTTTGGAATTGAGGGATTAAGGAAACACAATACTAAAAGCCAAAGGAGTAACAAACCCTCTAAACATAGAAGGGGCCTATGTAAACTTTCATCTTTGCTAGAGGAGAAGGAAAAGGAGAAGCTGCAGTAATCCTAGGGTAAGAAAAGAATAACTGAACTTTTTTTAAAATTTTGACGGGGTTTTTTTGTGTGTTTATTTCTGAGAGAGAAAGAGACAAAATGCAAGGTGGGGGAGGAACAGAGAGAAAAGGAGACAGAATCTGAAGCAGTCTCCAAGCTCTGAGCTGTCAGTATAGAACCTAATGTGGGGCTCGAACCCACGAACTGAGAGATCATGATCTGAGCCAAAGTTGGACACTTAACTGGCTGCGCCACCCAGGCTCCCCCAAAATTGCTGGACTTCTAAAGAAATGTAAAAGTTTGTGCATAGGCCAGTGTGATGACTTAGAATCACTTGGAGCCACAGAGATAAGGAGAGTCTGTACTCACTTGTTAACTTTATGCAGGCATTTACCAGGCACTTATAAAAGGATTAAGGACAGTAAAAGCTTAAAGATAGCCTTCACTTGGGGCCTGACGAAGCCTGAGGATATAGGTCATGAGTACTTCAAGGTTGTGTGCCCATGGGAGGCACTGGGTATTTGGGGAGGAAAACGCCCCAAAGCACAGGAATGGGCACAGAGCCTGGGAGTTGAGTGACATCCAGGGAGTGAGGGTGTCCGCTGAGCGAGCGGCAAAAGCTCCCAGATGAGTGAGGTGAGGGATGTTGAGAAAGACCCACGTTGCCGGCTGCTCAGGCTGCAGGCAGGGCAGAAATGAAGAAAACCTCCTGCTTTCTCAGATCAACTATGAATTGTTACCATCAAATTCCATATTAAGGAAAATCATCATCCAAAAATAAATGTGACATAAAGACGCTTTCAGACAGCTGAAATGCTGTCCCTCCTGTTAACGAACATGTAACCACAACATTTTCAAAGATGATTTTTGGACTCAGTGAAATTATACCAGAGAGCAAACTATGGATAAGGGACACCAGCAAGTAGAATATGTGAGTAAATATAAAAAGCTTTTTAATGTTGAGATGTTAAATCTCTGTAAAAGACTATCAACTTTACAGAGTAAAAATAATAACAATGAAGTGTGATTTCACAGTATATGTGAAAGTAGAATAGTTCACAACAAGAGTACAATGTACATTGGAAATAATTGGAAGCATATTTTTGTAAAATTCTTACATTATGTGTGAAGTAGTAGCTGTTTAAAGATAGCTATGTTAAGCTTAACACGCATATTGCGATAAGAAGAATGCACCAAAAACAACACAATTAGGCCTAAATGAACCATTGGGGAAGCATTGGAAATGCATCAGATGCCTGATTCATTGAAAAGATGGAAGATGAAAAACAAAGAAGTGGAGAGCAAATGGAAAAAATATAAAACAAATGTCATGAAGAGTGACTTAAACTCAAATGTTTCAACAAATATGTTAAATGAAAGTATATTAAACACCCTAATCAAAAGGCAGAGACTGTTCAAAGTGACAATGGTATTCAAAAGAAACAATCTTTGGGGCTCCTGGGTAGCTCAGTTGGTTAAGTGGCTGACTTCAGATCAGGTCATGATCTCATGGTTCATGGGTTTGAGCCCTGTGTCAGGCTCTGTGCTGACAGCTATCTCAGAGCCTAGAGCCTGCTTTGGATTCTGTGTCTCCCTCTCTCTCTGCCCTTCCCTGTTCATGCTGTCTCTCTCTCTCTCTCTCTCTCTCTCTCAAAAATAAAAAACTAAAAAAAAAACCAAAAAAAACACACAACTTAAAAAAAAAGAAACAATCTTTAAGCCTAAAGACACAACATGTTGTAAGTAAAAAGATAACAAAATTTATATCATGCAAACATGAATGATCAGAAAATTAGTATGATTATTCTAGTATTACACAAATTCTTCTTGATGACAAATCATTTTAAGGAAGAGATAGGACCTATCACCATATTAAAATGCTAAATTCCAATGGAATGCACATACCATGTTCATACAGGTTGATAGTGTTTTCACAATTTTGCCAAGAAAACTCAAATTTTGAGCTATATTTGGCTATTAAATCCACTTGGATGTTTTCCTAAAACAAATAAGCAAACTTAAAATTAATATCTATTCTCAGGGCGCCTGGCTGGCTCAGTCCGTTAACCATCGGACTTGGACTCAGGTAATGATCTCATGGTTCCTGAGTTCAAGCCTGCATCAGGATCTCTGCTGTCATCATGGGGCTCACTTTGGGTCCTCTGTTTCCCAGTCCCTCTGCTCTCTGCCCTTCCCCAATCCTGTCTCACAAAGAGACAAAAAAAAATTGTCTCTCAAAAAAATTAACATTAATTTTTTTAATGAATGTCTCTTCTCAAAGGTTAATAAAAATCTCCATCTTTAAGCCCCAGAAACTGCAGGTAATTGACACAAATGCCCTCCCTTCTTGCTTCTTTTCTATGGATTTTCATAAATTTTAAGTTCTAACTGCAGGGAGGAGATTCTGTTACAGTATTTTCTATTTACTTACCTATTTCTGCCTTAATTTATAATCATTACCTTAACATTTCTCAGACTTCAGTGTATAGTCTAACCTGAGAATCTTGTAAGTAGTCTGAGCCCCACCTCCTAAAATTCAGATTCATCAAGTTGGTGATGGAATTCAAAACTGGTATTTTTTTCATTTCCCATTGTGATTTTGAGGCATGTGAGCCAACAGCTCTATTTGGAGAAACGCTATTCTAGTCTTTACTGTACGGTTGTTTGCCAGACTGAGTTTCCTCCAGAATGTGGCCTCTTTCTTCATCTTTAATTACCACTCCACTAGATTGTAGCTCCGGGATCTATATAATAACCGCTATTCCCTTCCACTGGCAGAAGGGGCACTGTCTACCCCGGATGTGAGCCATAAAATAGTAGTCAGAGAAGTGTAAAATTCTAGTAAGGAAGCACAAGATGCGGTGATCATATAAATATACATTAATGTAAGTCATGTAAAGATATAATTGTAACAATTATAGTTCCAACACTGTTATGTTGGAAACAGCACGATATGTCAAATTACATGACAGAAGTATGTGAGAGAAGTCTACAAGGGAGATGAGAAGGGGCCATGTCCTTTTTATAGAAGAGTCTGATATAGAATGCTGGACTTGGAGACAACAAAGTTTGTTTTCTTGGTAATTTTGTGATTGTTGTCATTTGTTAACAGTTGAGTAAGCTTGTTGTGCTGATTGAACAATTGATTTGGGTGGATATGGAGGTAAAATCTGTTTAACTGAAAAAAGCACGTGGAACAGGGATCCAATGGACTCACTCACTACATTTTTGAAACATGTAAGCAATGCCTATTCTGGGTTGGTTTCAAGAGCCAAAATCTGTGTATCTTCTCCGAAACAAAATACTAAATGTTTGTTTTATTTAGATATTTCAAACAAAGCAAAGGAGATTGTATTGCTTTTAAACATATTATTACCTTAAATATATGACAGTAACATTGACAATTCCTCCATTTTTCTCTTTCCACACTTCCAGGGATAGACCAGAGAACTTCACAAGCAATGATTTCCCCAGGCCAGGCAAGCAGGGTGATAGGATTTATAATTCATGCAGCACATGGCTTCCTGCCACATTCCTTCTGAGCCTTGAGGTGTTTGGAAGCATTTTTGCTAACAGTAGGAACATCACTGCTCTCCAGGAAATCCTCCAGGTTTAAGGCAGACATAGTCTTTCTAATCCAAGGAGGATCAGCTGTATGGCCAACCTACTGTCCAAGAAAACGGCATTCCTTTGGTTAACTGGTCTCCTGATTCCAGTGTCCCTCACACTTCTTTATTACTACAGGATGCGGCCCACTTGCTGCTCTATTATCCTGTTGAAAGATGCCCTAACACTTATCTTTAGTTTTATATATCTCATGAGTTTTTGAACATTTTTCATGAAGAAGTCATATCAGAGAATAGATGACAGACAAAAAGGGAAATGGTATGTATATAACTAATACTTATTGAGATGCATTCCTCTTAAAATGGAAGTTTAAGGGTATCATAGAGTGTATTGGGAAACAAACGAGCAGTTAGTGGAGAGAAAATAAATGTACTCAAGTCGCGACCAAGTCTCTCCGTCAGCAAATACATTTGATTTTTTATAAATGCACCGTTGATTAGCAGAGAAAGCCAAAGGAACACTGGTATTAAAATGCAAATTAACATCTAGCATAAAAATATTGATATTTCTCCAAATTTTCCTCAAGGTGATTTCTGCCCATTCTATGACTTACATTATTTGATGAAACTTCCAAAATTACTTATTAAAAGTAATTTTAATACTTAAAAGTAATTTTCCCAGCAAAACAAATATTAAAAAGATAGAATACAGTGATGATTTTTCTAATTTAGCATTTTGTTATTTGAGAAGTAAGACTCTGTTTCCCGATTATATGCTCTCTGTAGAGAAATGCTAATAAATGGAAATGTAAATTACTTTTACTATCTCAACTTTTAAATATATAACATAAAAAATTATAAAACGATACAATGGACAGGCTAACAATACAGCATTCAGGTATTAGAAATTGTAGATGCTAAACAGTTTATTTATGTATTTCTGGTGCGCAACCTTCATATAAATGGTGATTCCCAAATGAAATATGTCATATTATGTGTAAAAGTCATATATATTCTCGCATAATTAAAATCAGTCAGTGTGCATCACTTGCTGAATGGGTTAAGACAAAAATGAGACTTCATGTGTAGTAAAAATAAATATATTGGTAAAATAAATTTTACAATAATAGGTAATAATATGCTGCTAAGGTTATGTTTACATATATAATGACTTTTTAAAATACCTCATGCCCAATGATAAAATATCCCTCATGCAATTATACATTTCTGTGAAAAGTATTCGTAAGACAAAATGATTTGGAAAAGATCTAGATATGACATTTATATCATGGTAACAAACTATTACGGGGTGTTATCAATGTAAAGTATTATGCTTTCATTTCCATTGTTGAGGACTACTGTTAATTCACACAATGTGTTTTCTGTCCTCAGGATGGCAGAAATTGCAACAAGTGAAACAATTGCCACTTGGTAGATGCCAGTTATTTGATGAGACGTAAATAGGCTTTTTCATGGAAGTACAGAGTCAGTGGAGGAAGATGAAATTGTTATATGGAGGCTATAATAAGAATTGATTCATTCGTACCATTCTAACTTTAATTATTCCACTTAACACATAAGAATATATCTTATTTCAGTATTCTGCCGATGTAACATTCTCACATGACATTCTCACATTACAAAAAAAAATTGAACAGTATTCTTGCTTCTTCATATTTTAAATTAAAACAAGAAAGCATCATTCTGCTGTCTTGACCCTTCCAAGATTTTTCGTAGATAACAGAGAGGATCGAGAGGGAGCTAGGTTCTAGTAAAAGAGGTGTAATGAATGTTGCAGAAGGTAATTTGCATGGAAATGACATTTTTTGAAGTCTGAGGAATGTAACAAAAAGGAAAAGGAAACAACCTATCTTCAGCCTGATGACAATGTTTATAAGAAGTCTGAAAAACAGAAGAAATTTAGTCAGTTTCTGTAATGCTATAATCTGATTTTGATTTCTATGGGAGCTTTTATTTCTATAGGAGCTTTAAGTATGTAGGGCTATGACTAAAGATATCATATTTGAAACTCTTCAGTTAAACTAAGGACTGATAGAAAATAGTTCATGTATGCTCCGTTAACTGTGTATATGATCATAAATAATGATGCAAACCTGTTGATACCTTCATATTTTATTTTCAAATTGAGATCAGTAAATTTAATATTGGTTCAGATAATTCACATACTCTCACTCTATATGCATATATATGTATAAATGTAACAATTTTGTATGAGTAGACAAATTTGCAGATAGGTAGCTATAGTGTTTCACGTTAAAAGAGACAGTAGTGTTGAGAAACCAGAGAAGCTAATTCTTATAAAACTGTTTGGAAGAAAATATGGAACATCTCAAGCATTTCCAAAAGATAAAATTTGCCATTTTGGCAACCATTCCAGAATATTATTAAGTATTAGTAGGAAATAAGAAACCTGTGATGTGCTGAATTTATAGATAATTGTTTATCTTAGTTCAACAACAGATTTTCCTATATTTCCTAACTTTAACACCAATCCTTTTGTCTCACTATTGATTTATTTTTCAACCATTATGTAATATAATGGATAAACTGAAGATATTAATATGTTACAAATTCAAAATTCTCAGTTAATATAACTGGATTCTTGGAATCACCTTTAGCTACCACATTATTTGGATTAGATAGATAGATATAGATTATAGGTATAGATCTATCTATCTATATATCTATGTATCTCTCTCTCATACACACACACACACACACACACACACACACACACAGGTTTCAAAATAAGGGGAAAAAATCCTTTATGTTAAACCAAAAAACCAGAATAATGGAAGACAGAAAGGAATTTTTCTTATAAAAATATGTATCTTGGGGTGCCTGGGTGGCTCAGTCAGTTAAGCACCCTACTTCAGCTCAGATCATGATCTTGAGGTTCATGAGTTCGAGCCTCATGTCAGGCTCTGTGCTGACAGCTCAGAGCCTAGAGTCTGCTTCAGATTCTTTCTCTCTCTCTGCTGCTCTCTTTCCCTCTCTCTCTCAAAAATCAATAAACACTGAAAATTTTTTAAAGTCTGTATCTTAGTGTTTAAGGCACTCCCCTGTTGTGTTAAACATTTGTTATGAACTGTTACTGTTGAAAGGCTTCATAAGATTTTAAAGGCTAAAGAACAAAAAATCAGTCAACTTGACATTTTGTCTTGCAGTAAGCAAAGGGACACTTGACAGTGCTAGCTCATCAATATGCTGATGACACTCAGCTCAACATTGTCTTTGATGTGACCCACATGGTGCTTTGCCAGCTTTTTGTTGTGTCTTGCTGTTAGGGACACCGATTAAAACAACTGACCAAGTTGCAGTCCAAACAAGAAAGAACCCTGACTGGCAGGAGGAAGCACCCGGAGCATGGGTAAAGAGCAGTCTTCCCCAGTTATTTTTCTGTTTTTTTTTCTGTTGAAGCCTGTAGTCTAAGACATCTTTGATCCACAATATTTATCAGTTAACCCAGTGGTGAAAATCCAGTTGTATATAGTTTATAATTTTCATGTCTGTTTGAAAGAGAATCCAGTGGAGGAACTCTATGGATGCTGAGCTCTTCCAATAGGCAGAAAATAATGTGTAATAAGAAAATTAATAGCTTAAACCTTTGAAATATAGAGGAACCATGGAGATATCTTACTATGTTTTGCTACAAGAGCAAATGATGCTTATACTATGAAATATTACTCTACTTATTTCTTTATTTAAAAATGATCTTTCCTTGTCTGAATCCCTATTGTACATTTTATAGTTCTCTCACAATTCTCTCACTGATGTTATATCTGTATAATGTGTTTTATATATAAATGTGTGTAATTATATGTATTATAAATACAAAGCCCATTATGTAGATATGATATCGGTGTTATTTAGTCTTTTTTAATTGATGAATTTGTCTTATTTTTTGCAAGAGTCTAAGTGAGTATAATTACCCATTTGAGCCCAGCAGATCAAAGAATTCAACTTTTAATTAATCAAATTTTAAATGACCCTATTAAACTATTAGTTACTCTATTAGTATATTCTACATATTTTGATAATATAAAATATAAATATAATTTTCTTAAGTCAATCCAATAGTTTTAATTTAATACATTTAATTTTAATAATTAACTGATTTAAAGACAAGAATCTTGATTTTCTAAATTCTGCATTCTTGCTAGATGATGTTCTACAGATGAAGAAAATTATTATCACAAAAATACAAACTGATAGGGAATCATGCTGGTTTAGACCAATTTCATCTGCTAATTCAACTTCATATTACTTCCAGCTAGAGGAAGGGAGAGAAATCAAGAGGGAGATGTCCGAATTCTATGGTATTTTAAGTAATGACCTTCATTTATTTCTGTAATTAGATAAAATCATTCAGATGAACTAAAATGTGAGGAAAGTAAATTTTGATAGTTTACTAAGTTGCTATACTACTATGTCTGTCTAATAAAGAAGTAAAGTATCTTTCTTTAGATGATAAAATAAACAAATCTGAACTCTCTCTGATGACCATTAGACTCACTCTTGACCATTAGAAAGTTAAAATAATCAAATAACACCAATTTCCACCAGACAATTGAATTTGTTGGTAAAACTTGGGACAGCAAACATGAGTTTACTTTTTTAGCCAATGCATCTCCTCATCAAACTGTAAAGATTACTTGTGTAGTTTTTGTTTTTTTCCTCTCCCCTGCTTTTTGGACACATTTTTGTTTACTTAGACAAATGATTTAAGCTTTTTTTGTGTTTCAGAATTAGAAGGAAAAAATGCAAAAGGCTATGGGTAGACACATGGATTGTGCTAGGGGAGTTATTTACAGAGATGACAGATGGATGTTAGGAGTATCTCTCCTTCTGTATGTGAGGAAGAGTGAATGGGAGAGAGTGACTTTAGATAAATTATGTTATATATGATATATTATTTTAAAAATGCAAGCCAAAAGATACTTACTACTGCAAACCTAATTAGTGTTTGTTGGAATATGTATACACACACACACACACACACGCACACATAAGGAAGCATAGTAGTGTACAGAACATTGATTTAATAAGGTATTTGGCACAATGCAAAATCTAAAATCATTTTAAAATAATTCGGGCTAGAGAAATGTTTTAACACTTTTTTTAAGTTTATTTATTTTTGAGGGAAAGAGACAGAGAGAGAGAGAGAGAGAGAGAGAGAGAGAGTATATGTGTGCACAAGAACGTGCCCTTGTGGGAGCAGGGGAAGGGCAGAGAGAGGGAGACAGTGAATTAAGCTGTCAGCACAAAACCCAATGTTGGGCTCAAACGTGGTTGGGTGACTGTGAGATCATGACCTGAGCCGAAGTTGGATACCCAATCTAGTGAGCCAGCCAGGCGCCTCAGTTTTAAACACTTTTAATTAGCAAGAAAGCTTTTATTTTTCCAGAGACAATAACTAAAGTAACTAAGGTAAAAAAATATTTTAAAGAGGTAATATCAGACCTATTCTAGTGGAAACAGATAAATGTCTACCCATCTAGTGTCCCTTAGTCCTATCCCTCAGCTCCCAGGAGGCTCTAAAATCTCATATATGATTGGAAACTCCTATGATAATAGTTTACTATATATATTTTTTGAATTCTGGTTTAAGGGAGTGATGATTTTTTAATGTCACCAAATTTAAAGGAGAACCTTCCATCACGCCTATTGTATTGTTTTCATCTTGACAGACAATATGTATGCTTTACAGGTTACCTGAAACTGAGAGAAATACTTAATCCATTAGAAACAGAATCATTAAATAAGATTATCTTTTTAGCCTGTGACAACAGTTGGAAGCAAGATCTTTTGTTTGTTTTTTATAAATAAAGTTTTACTGTAACGCAGCTAATATTCATTCATTATATATAGCCTCTGGCTGCTTTCCTATTACAATTATAGAATTGATCTCCTGCAACGGAAACCTTTAAACCACAAAATATAAAATATTTGCCATCTGGCTAGCTACAGAAAAAAAAAGGAAAAAAAAAGCTTTTCAATACCTCTTCTTACCTAAAAAAGACCAGATGTAAGGTAAAGACTTTAAGCTATCCCCATTTTGATGATATGCAAATCTACCATGAAAACATACACAGTTGTTAAAATAGACTGAGATTTTAGTTGTCTATGAAATCAATATGATTCGAGGTTTGTGGTGTTCTCACTCAACTGTAAATATAAATTTTAAATTACGTTATTTTAGTGAACTTTCTTAATCAAGAACACTTCCTTTGGTAGATTAGGGCAGGGGTTGGTTTACCATTGCCTGAAGACCAGATCCAGCTTGAGACTTGTTTTTCTGTAGTCTTTAATCCATGCAAAAGACTTTTAATGGATTCTTTTAAAAAATAACACAAAAACAAAGAATATATTATAGAGATGGTATGAGGCCAGCAAAACCTACAATTTTTACTATATAACTCTTCAATAAACAAAGTTACTCATTTAGGATAAGACTATCTGTAGAAATGTGTTCATATTCTATAGTAGACAAATCAGATTGTGAAAAAGCATACAAACAAACAGTACAAAATGTAGGTTACAAGTTCTCTTGAAAATGAAAATCTTTAAAGGAGCATGCTTATTTTGGACAAGAGACCACTTAGGGAAGTATAGTTTAAGATTTCCTGCATTTGGAGATCTCTCTTACACACAAGAATCCCTATCATTTTGATGTTTACAGAGCAGAATTAAAGGGCAGAGGCAAATGTGTGAACGCCAGAAATATGCAGACTTTGCCATAATATTAGAAATAATTTTCTAAAATCACTGGGTATCACTTGTAAATCAAAGAGTTTTCTATTAGTAAGATCACTAAATAGAGTAAAATAATGTGATAGTATAAAATCAGTCCATTACAAGTGAAATGGGATTAAGGACTTTACTTCTATCATGTTTTTTTTTTTAATTTTTAAGAATGCGTTCCACTTTTTGAATATTACTATTTTATTATTATACTCTATTTTATAAACGATCTTCATTAACTGTGAATATTAATACATTTTTAGAAAATTTTCTTTCTAAATCTTTTATGTTTTTTTTTTTTACATGTGAAATTGGATTTCTGAGTTCCATATACTAGCTTCTATAGAGAAGCTTTATCTAAAATGCCTGTTCATTCTTATGCTTTTCTCTTCTTAATCACTGGCCACTACAAAGCTGATTGGAACCCTTATGCATATAGAGTGACCTTGTCTTCTCTGAAGGTTGACCTGGTCTCTGGTCAGGATACACTCTGTGAAATCAAGAATGTTTCCCTGAGGGAAAGAAACCACAAGAGACTTTTAAGAATCGAGAATGAACTGTGGGTTGGTGGAGAGGTGAGGGTGGGGGCTGGGCTAGATGGGTGGTGGGGATTGAGGAGGGCACTTCTCCTGATGAGCACCGGGTGTTGTGTGTGAGTGATGAATCTGAGTTCTACTCCTGAAACCAATACTGCGCTGTCTGTTAAGTAAACAAATATAACATAAATAAGGAGATTGTGGTATTTTTAGGTCTTTTCCATTTTTTTCTTCAGATATCTCCAGAAGACTCTCCTAGTCCTTAGCATGGAAAGTTACAGGTCTGTCATCCAGAAACCCCTTAGAGGAGTGTCCCAAGTAGGCTAATTTTTTTTCAATATTTACTATTGAATTGCAGATTTAGCAGCTGGCCTGACTTTCCTCTAGCTGCAGGGATGCCTGAGAATTGGCTTTTTGTTGAACCCTCCTGCAACATTAACTCAAGGACAGTATAAGTGCACTACATGCAAGGTAAACTAGGGTTCTCCTCAGTTGTTATATAGCAATCCAAGCACCTGTGCCTTGTTACAGATCGTGTTTATTGAGGAAAATGTAATTGATAAATAACTCATAATTGATGAGTGGTATATATAGTTGATGAGATACAGCTCCACCTGGGAATGGGAACTTGTACTTCTGAGGGAGCATATGACTAGCAGGCTATAAAAACTGAAGGAGTTCTAATGCTTATGGCTTCACCCCAAAGGGATCACTCCACCTTGACTCTCCTAGGGGACCCAGTGCAGTGTGATTGAGACATGCAGAGAACATGTCTGAGAGGCCCAAGAATTCTACTACACTGTTGCTACATATCCTGTATCTCTTACCATCACTAAGTAAGTTTTGGCAAAGCTCATGTGGTCTTAGGAGTTTGGTTGTCAAATCAGACCCAGGGACCCTGTTGTCGGAACAGGGTGAACATTGCTGGATGTAGACCTTTATCTATTCCTACCACTTACTGTGTGATAATGCCTCACCCAGGCCTTAAAGTTAGTGTCCCTCCCTTTTGCCTTTTTAAAAAAATAAAGCATCCAGTTTTCTATGAATACCCATCAGTCTTACCAACTGGCAGAAGAGATAAGGAGGTTCAACCTCTGCTTAAATAGATTGCTTACCCAATTCTATTTAACCGCACATTCACTTTATTTTCAGGTACAGCTACCATTGTCAATCCCTCGGTCTTTGGAGGAATTCATTGTATCAAGTTCTTTCTTTGCTTTACATTTTGCTGGTTTATCATCCAGCTAAATTGCCTCTTCTAAGTTACCACTTGTCCATCCGTTTTGTAGTTTCAGTACTGTGAATTTTTTAATTTTTTTGTCCCATTTGGGTTGATTTTGAATGTATGTTTAAAAAATATTTTTACTATCCTTTTGTAGGAGGTGGTCCTCATACATTTGCTTCACACATCTCTTTGGCAGGCTCATAAAGCCTATGGAGTTCTCAAAATAATGATTTAAATTCATGAGATAAAATGTATAAGAATACAACAGAAAGCAACTGCACTGAAAAGTGGTTATAAAGATATTTTAAACATTTTTACATAAGAATAAGTATGTGTCTCCACTCATGCATTAAATAAAAATATTGATTTGCAGGTCTAATATCTATCATAATTTTGTGGTGATCAGTGTAATCTAAATTCTGGTTCTGCAATAGATAAAATGTACCATGAAGCTACCTGTGATTTTAATGATAATAAAGCTATAAATATTGCTAATACTACTGCAGCTTGTTGCCTATACATGTAATTGAAGGAAAAACCATTTTCAGTTAGAGGTTACCAAACATAAATATATATATCCAAGTTACAATCCGTTCAAGTCCAGGTATTCTGGTTACGAATTTCTGAGTTACAGGGTCTTCAAGGATGTAGAAACTAAATCTGTGTATCAGTGTTCCACCTTACACAGGAAGAACCATAACTTAAATCCATGCAAATAAAAACAATTTTCTGCAGTCATATTGGTTGAAAATACATTCCAAATGCTAGCAGTAATTCACAGTCGTTGTATGTGATGTTCACCACTCTTAAGAAAAAAACACATAGTATAAATATATTTAATGGGTAATATGTATTATTTTCAATGTGCTCATGCAGGCAGGAGGCTACCAGAATAAAGATGCAGTGCTGATATTTAAACTGAATTGAAATATATTCTTGTTATTAAAAAAGGTCATGCTCCAGTGGTTGAGGTAAGCAGGATGAGAAAAGAAAACATTTGAGGTTGTCATTATTCACTATGTGGAACTTCTAATGTAATACATCAGAAGGCATGGGGTGTGATTTGCTAGTGCGTGAGTATTTTCAAATACATGGGAGAAGGGGCTTTTCTGAACATTTGCCCATATCTCTATGGTTTTAGAACAGATTCTTTCTAAGCTGACGTACTGCAGTGCTGTATTTTTTCTTTGTCTTTGATACTATTTTTATGGTTAAAGGAATATGTATATTTATTATATATATTGTACAAATACATATAATAAATATATCAATAGTGTATTAAGTGTCTAAAATGCTTAAAACTGTAGTTTTGAGAGGAATAAAAATATATAGGAGCTTCTGGTACAGCCAAAGAGTAATAGACTGCTTTCTCCCTACTCCTTTCTACAAAATGCAACTAAAACCCTGGAAATAACATCACACAGCTTTGTGGGTGCTGTGAAGATGAACTGGTTTGGCACCCCATAATTGAAGGAACAATACAACTGTGTGCTATGTGGTCCCATGCAACGGGGAAGAGACCCCAGCTCAGAGTTCTTACAATCACCAACCTAGCACCGAACAGCAACCCCGATAAGCTTATTTAACCTCTGGATCAATTGGGAGTCCCTCTGACAACAGGTCAATCTGACAGACAGACCTGCTAAAAATTAGTAACCAGGCACAATGTTCTCCTTGTCTGCTGAGTCTCAACTTCCCTATTTGCTTAAGAGGTAATGGGGTAAGTGGGTTGCACTGGCAAGAGGGGCTCTGATGTTAACAAATGTTTCTTAGTTCCCATGTGCCAGAGATCTCCATCCTCTACCCAGAGACACCAGGCTGGCCAAGGAGCACTGGTAGGGAGGAACACAGCACAAGAACTTACCAGAGAATTGTTTTTCATGCCCCGCATCATGGAGGTGGCGCGAGAGGAACAATGCCACCACAGCAAATATCGAACCAGAAAGCCACTTTGTCCCTGAAGCCTCTTCATCTCTACAGTCCCACTGTATTGGCTTCGTACCATGGTTAAAAGAAAGAACCACAAATTTAGTACTGGCACTCAAAACCACACTCTGACAAAAACGTCATAAAATCGAAGCACCTCTGCGTGGTTATCGAGAGTTTTATTGAGTAACAGATGATTAATAAATAACCTATAATTGGTGAGTAATATCTAACTGATGAGATGCAGCTCCACCTGGGAATGGGTGCTTCTTATGTGCCTCGGAGGGAGCACATGACCAGCAGGGTAGTCTCTCCAGAGCATGCTTTCCTCATAATTAATCTTCTAATTTTAGCATCTTTTGAAATCTGGATCAGCTGAGAAGTTTCCAAGACTTCAAATCCCGGTTTCTTTTTGCTAACAGTTCTTCCTCAATTTATTTCATTTCTTTCACATTTTACTAAAAACAGCCCAATGAAACGAGGCTGCATCTTCAACACTTTGCTTAGAAATATCTTCAGCTAAATATCCTTCCTTGTTTATCACTTAAAGGTTCTGCTTTCAGTATAACTCTAAGACACAATTTGGCTAAGTTTTGTACCATTTCAGCAAAGATATACTTCCTCCTTTCCAATAACATATTCCTCCTTTCCTTCTGAATCCTTATCAGGAGCAGCTTTAATGTCCATCTTTAATGACTAGCAGCTGTTCTACATGAAATTTTATTTTATTTGAAGTATTTTATTCTTATTCCTTTTTTTTAATTTATAAGAAGATAAGTGTTTTCTCTTCCACGCTCCCACTGTGCATCCTCACCAGCAAGGACTTTAATATCCATATTTTTTCCAATAGGCTGTTCTTGATTATCTAAATGTTCTCTAAGACAATATGTTTTTATCTGTCTATACTTCCTACCAAATCCTCACTAGCTTAGGGATTAACATCCATGTTTCTACTAACAATCTCTTCAAATAAATTTAGGCTGTTTTTATCATGCTCCTCAAAATTCATATATCCTCTAACCCAATTTCAAAGCCACTTTCATATTTTTAGGTATTTGTAATAACAGCATCCTACTTCCAGGTAATAAAATGTGTTCTGTATTCACTGCAACTGTAACAAATTACCTAAATACAATGGGTTAGATCAACCCAAATTTATCATCTTATTGTTTGGGGATCAGAAGTCTTAAAATTAAGGTTTGGCAGGTCTACATTCCTTGTGGAGGCTTAAGGGGAATATTTTTTCCTTAACTTTTTTAGGTTCTAGGGATGTCTGAATTTCTTGGCTTGTGACTTGTTTGTCCATTTAAAAGTTTACAACTTGAAAATTTATTTCTGTTCTGACACTTCTTCTAACTCCTCTGTCCCCCTCTTCAATCTTACAAGGACCCTGTGACAATAATGGGCCCACCCAAATCATCCACCATGTTCTTTCCATCTCCAGGTCCATAACTTTGCCACATCTTCAAAGTCCCTTTGCTATGAAATGTAACATACTGACAGGTCCCAAGGGTTGGGATGTAAACATCTTTGAAGGACCATTATTTTGTCTACCATACCCACGCAGAGACCCTCAGCAGCCAAACCTGGGGACCCTCAACAACAACACTAGGGGGTCATTAGATTCCTCAGAGATAGAAGATAACTGAAGAAGACCAAAATAGCCTGGCAAAGACTGAAAATTAAGATGTCTTTGGAACCAAAGCATGCAAGTTTAGGAAAGATGTATGTAAAGCCCAAATGGAGTGATTGGCTATTTAAAAAAATATTTAAATAAACCCCAAGTCAAATGATACAAAAGACCAAAAAAAAATCATCATTATTTTAAAAAACTGGAAAAAAACTGCAACACATGTGAACACCAAGAAAAATCAGATATTGGAAGTATCTGAAAAGTGTCTTAAAACCATCTTTAAACTGTTTCAACAATAAATTAAAAAGTCTCCTGAAACAAATATAAAATAAATCTCCTAGCACATAAATATGTTCCAAGGAATGGGATGTAAATTATAGAAAAAAAATACAAAACAAAAATCTCACTCAATTGGTTTAGTAGTAGACTGGAGATGCCAGAGGATAGAACCAGTAAACCTGGAGAAAAATAAACATAATTCACATAATCCAAACAATTATGAACTGAAAAAAAATGTGAACAAAGCCTTAGGGACCATGTGGTTCTCCACAAGCTCCAACATGTATATCCTCAGAGTAACAGAGGAGAAAAGAAGGAGAAAGTATCTGAAAGGGGGTTGAAGAATTCATAGCTACAAACATCTCACATTTAGAGAAATAAATAAACCACCAATTCAAAAAGCTCAGAAAACCTTAGAAGGACATTTTAAAAGAATTACTACCCAGAAATATCGTAATTAAATTTTGAAAACTAAAGACAAAAAAAGTCTGGAAAGTAGCCAAAAAAATGACACATTACTTATATTGAAACACCAATTTTAATAACTGCAGATTTCCAATTTGAAATAGTAGAGGCAGAAAGACATAGTACAATACTCTTTCAATAGTACAGCCTCTTTCAGATGTTAAATGAAAATTGCCGTCATCCATGAATTCTATATCCTTTGAAAATATTCTTCAGGACTTCCAGCAAAATACACTCTTAGGTGAAGATGAACTTTGAAAATGTGTGTGTATCAGACTCTTTCTTAGAGATTGACTAACTCAAAGCTTTGGAAATTAGAATCACGTTCTTCACACTTAGGGTCTGAAATAAGACCCTATCCTCTCATCTCCTTTTCTCTTTGGCTTGTCATTCTATCTCCTGCCACAGCTTGCATGTCAGATAATTCCACAATCTGTGTAATATTTACCTCAACAAATGTAACTTGCTTTCATTGAATATAATTTTTAGATTCAGTCTTACTGAAGGACAGTACTAAAGAGAGTAAAACAAATAAACTAATTAGTTAAGACCTGCTATAGTTTTTCTGAAATTGTGCCAGTCAGTATAAACTAATATTTCTTTAACTTCCCACAAAACTGCTTTGAAACCAAAAATAAAGGGATGATATTCTGGGTAATCTTTATAATGCTTTTGATTAAGAATTAATAGTCTCAAGACTTTGAGACGGTTTCATTCATGAGATATGAGTATATTAGAAATATATTTTACACATTGTGATTTATGAAAGAATAATCAGATTATTTCTAGCATATTATTGTAATTGCTACTTAACATGTTTTAGAACTATTTACAAGCTCATGGGAACCAAAAGGACTTGGTTGGGTGATCAACAAATAATAGTTCAGTTTCCCTACATGCACAAGTGATTTTAGAATAGTATATGCCACATAGATTTACCTAATAGTAATCATTATAACAAGCAGCCATGTAGTATTTACTGTGCACCACAGTCTGATCTTTGTGGTCCACATATATGAATTCATTTAATTACTCAATATGCCTTTTTAATGAATAGTGAATCTGTGTCAACACAAGGGTAAATATCTTATAAAAGGTCATACTTTAATCAGTATTTGTTAACTGCTATAACATGCTAATCTCAAATCTCAGTGAAAAAAGATAAAAGTTTGCTTTTATTTAGATCAAATTCAGTGATGTTTCTGGTCTGGTGATTTTCCTAAGAAGACCCTTTTGAAGTGGGAGTGAAGGTTACTGGTCAAGAGTTTATGTCATCTTGTTTTAAAACTGCCATCTTGTGGCTTCAAGTTGACCCTGACATCACTGAGTCAGGGAAGTGAGCATGAAGAAAGCATATAATACAACTTAATATTGGGACCTGGAATTAACATACATAATATTATACTAACCTAAGTCCATGGCCTCATCTATGAGATTTGAGAAATTAGAAGACATAATTAAATTTTGTTCCTAGTATGGCAACTAGTTTCTTGACAAAGTTTCTTACTGTGGAAGAGAAATGAATATCTGGTAGCCATCTAAGTCATCTGTAAGATAGTGGATGAACCAGAATATAAACCCAGGAATTTGGTTCAAAATACTATGCTGTACCATTCTGTCATACTCAAAAATAAGATAATGCATATTTTGTATTTTATAGTATAGTGTATATTATACTATAGTGAATAGTACATGCATATACATAATATAGTATAGTAAAGTAATGTTTGGTATATAATAGGTCTGTATTTTTTTAATTTTTTTAAGTTTATTTATTTATGAGAAATAGAAACAGCATGAGTGTCAGGGAGAGAGACAGGGAGACACAGAATCTGAAGCAGGCTCCAGACTCTGTGCTATCAGCACAGAGACTGATGTGGGGCTTGAACCCACGAACATGAGATCATGACCTGAGCTGAAGTTGAACACTTAACCAACTGAGCCACCAAGGTGCCCCTACAATAGGTCTTTAAAAAGATAAGCTAGTATTGTACTATTAAACAAAGCTTTAGTAACAAAAATCATCTCAACAAATGTAAGAATAAAAAAAATGATTCATTACAAGAGTATCTTATATAATGCAAAGATATTATGATGCTAATGATGAATGAACATAGAAAACCTTAGCAGAGAATTAAAGACTATAAAAAGGAAACTATGACTGCTAAGACAATAAAATTTACCTAAATTTTTAAAAGAAATAATTCACTGGGTAAGTTTAACAGCATAATATATGACAGATAATAAAAACAGAATTTTAAAATAAATCTATTAAATATTAGATTTCATAAATGTTGAGCTAGTTTAGAGAAGTAAGTGGATAATTTAGAAAATGTCATAGTCTTGAGACAATTGGTAGCTGATATTGAGTTGGAAAAAATTCCAAAACAATCAGCTTATAACCAGATATTTTGAATAATATGCATAGATATGTATATATGTGTATTTGTTTAATATTTCCTGTAAAGGCATATCATAGTCTTTCCTCTGTCTTTGAAGGATCTCTTCTTCTCAATATCTTTTCATGAAAATTGGAAATAAAATTTTCTGTTTAGCCCCAAATTTGAGTTCATTAAAAATAATAAAAACCACAGGGTCAATTTTAAGATAGAAAACCCAAAAGTAATTTGTGAGGAAGAAACACTGGCTATAATATACAAAATAACTCTAAAATACTTAGGGAAAACCTTTTTTTCAATTGCATTTTTCATTACAATGTATCTTACAGAAAATGCTGAAGGATAAGCAAGAAAGGCAACATGACCTGAAAATGGTTTGCTTTTTACAGAATTCTGATGATACGCATTTGCAATTGTGTGACATTTAATTTGTGGCAGACTTTAAGAAGGAAATATACACACATACATATAATAAGTATAAAAGATACAAGAAAGTGACATATACACTTAGATTTTTTTATAAAACCAATTTTATAAAAACATATGATTACTGAAAAATTCAACTGAAAATTTTGATGTTTATATTAAAGATGCCAAATTAGGATTTTGAATTAAAATTTCATCTAGATAATTCAAATAACTTTGGTATATTCTAACTCTGTATTAAAACTATATGTGTGTGTGTGTGTGTGTGTGTGTGTGCACGCGCGCACGCGTGTGTGTGTGTGTGTATAAAATTTTGGATTTAAAGAAGTTAAAGAAAACTGAACATGGTAATGATATAATGAGAAAAATTTAAAAGTGTGTATCTTTGGGGCACCTGGGTGGATCAGCCAGCTAAGCTGGCTCTTGACTCTGGATTTCAGCTGGAGTCATGATTTTGTGGTTTGGGAGTTAAAGCCCCACATCGGGCTCTAAGCTGACAGTGCAGAGCCTGCTTGGGATTCTCTCTCAGTCTCTCTGCCTTTCCCCAGCTCATGTGTCATGTGTGTGTATTTTCTCTCTCTCTCTCTCTCTCTCTCTCTCTCTCTCTCTCTCTCTCTCTCTCTCAGAAATAAATAAGCTGTAAAAAATGTATATTCCTTGGCTCAAATAACAAAATTCAAGAAATAACATGTAATGGCAAGAATGTGGAGAAAAAAAGGGACTCACATGCACTGTTAATGGAGAAGCAAACTGGTGCAGCCACTCTGGAAAACAGCATAGAGGTTCCTCAAAAATGTTAAAGTAGAATTACCATATGATCCAGTAATTCCACTACTGGGTATTTACCCAAAGTATACAAAAACAGTAATTTAAAAAGATACATGCATTTTTATGTTTGTTGCAGTATTATTTACAAGAGCCAAATGATGGAAGCAGCCCAAGTGTCCATCCATAGATGAATGGATAAGGTGGCATATACATGCAATGGAATATTATTCAGCCATAAAAAGAATAAAATCTTGCCATTTGTAACAACATGGATAGATCTACAGTAGAAGTCAGTCAGTCAGAGTAAGACAAATATTATATGATTCACTCAGATAAATGTGAAATTTAGGAAACAAAACAAATGGACCAACAAAAAAGGGGATAAGCTAAAAAAAGACACTTAACTATAGAGAACAAACTGATTACCAAAGAAAAGATGAATAGAGGCATGAGTGAAATAGGTGATGGGGATCAAAGAGTACACTTATCATGATGAGCACTGAGTAATGTTACAGACTTGTTGAATAACATTATGATACCCTGAAACTAATATAACACTGTATGTTAACCATTCTGGAATTTTTTTAAAGAAGAAAAAATATATACATTATCAACAATTTATAATCAAATAAAAATATTTACATGTGATTCTTATGCAATATTATAAAATTAGAAGACTCCCTGGGTATGTAGGTATAATTTTTTATATGAATAGTACTGTTTCTCTAATAAAAACCAGATGAAAATCTAAATGTTTAAGACTGAGAGCAAATAAGTAATCTTAGTAAACAGTAGAGGAAATTTATATTTCTATGAACAGAAGTATTTATTGGAGATTCAACAGGAAGATTCATGTCAAAATTTTTAAATGACTTTATTGAGGTATGACTGACATACAAAAAGCCTTATATATTTAATGTATAGAACTTGTTGAGTTTGTGGATATGTGTACACCTGTGAAATCATCATCACATCTGTCATAAACATATCCCCCATCTCCAAAAGTTTCCTCTCACCCTCTTTATTATTATTATTATTTTAATTTTTTAATACAAACATGTAACATAATATTTAACCTCTTAGCAAAATTTCATGTATGTGATATAGTATTGTTAAGTATGGGCACTAATGCTGTACTATAAAACTCTAGGATTCATTTATCTTGTACAATTGCAACTTTGTGCCATTTGACTGACACTCTATTTCTCCCTAGTTCAAGCCTTGGCAGTCTACTATCTGCTTCTATCAGTTTTGAGTATTTTAGATCCGTCATATGAGCAGTATCATGTAATATCGATCCTACTGTTTCTGACTTAGCATAATATCCTCTAGGTCCATCCATGGTGTCACAAATGGCAGCAATTACTTCTTTTTTACAGCTGAGTAAGATTTCATTATACATATATATATATATATATATATATACACACACACACACATATATGCACATATGTGTTGCATTATCTTTATTCAATTTATACATCAATAGACATTTAGGCTATTTCCATGTTCCATTGGTTATTGTGAATAATACAGTAATAAACATGGGAGTGCAGATACCTCTTTGAAATTCTGCTTTCAATTTCTTTGAATACATACCCATAAATGTGATTTCCAAGTCAGGTGAGAGTTCTAATTTTAATCTTTTAGAATGTCCATTATCCACAGTAGCTGCACAAATTTGCATTCCCGCCAACAGTATACACAGATTCCCTATTGTCCACATCCTTGCAATCACTTGTTTCCTTTCTTTCCTTTTTTCTTTCCACCCTCCCTTTCTCCTTTCTTTCTTCCTTTCCTTCCTTCTTTCTTGTCTGTTTTCTTTTTTTTATTTTTCCTTCTCTCTCTTTCTTTCTTTTTTGTTTGTTTCTTTCCTTCTTTCCTTTTTTCCTTTTCTATCTAAGAGTCATCCTGAGAGGTGTAAGGTGATATCTATCTCATTGTAGTTTTGATTTGCGTTTCCCTAATGATTAGTGGTGTTCAGTTCTTTTCGTATATCATTGGACATTTGTATATCTTTTTTGGAGAGTATCTATTCAGGCCCTCTGACTATTTTTTAATCAGGTTATCTGTTACTTTGTTATTGAGTTATAGGAGTTTCTTAAATATTTTGGGTATTAAATCTTTATCAGATCTAAATCTGATATTTGGAAATATTTTATCTCACTTTGTACTTTGACTTCTCATTGTGTTGCATGTTTCCTTTGCTGCTCAGAAGCATTTAACTTGATGATATTCTTGTGTGTCTATTTTTGCTTTTGTTATTCATGCTTTTGGTGTCACATTTCAAATTTTTAATTATTTTAAATAGACATATTTAAAAATAAGTGCTAGCATTAAAGGGAATGGGAAAGGAAAGCAAAGGAGGCTTTGATATAAAACACAAAGATTAAAATAATAGGAAAAAAGAGAGAAATGACAGCTGCAAGATAAAGGTAGCATAACAGTAATAAACATTCCTGTTTCAGAATTTTTTTTTAAAAAAGGACAATCTGGTAAGTGCTGCATACATTGAAGATTTTGCAGCCATTTGGTGGTAGGTAGGAGAGAGTGGGCCATTCTCCAGGTTCTTCTGCTATAGAGTTGTAAAGGTGAGATATTTTTGGAATTTGCGAGAAAATTCCCTTCTTAGCTGTACTGTTCATACTGTTAATCTTCTAAAGAAATCCAACTGTTCTTTCTCTTACCGCCAACATACTTAATTATTGTTGCATGGAGCAAAACAACGATAAGATCTAACAAAACAGATGGCTCAGCATTGCCAGAAAACTTATGTTTTACCATGAATTTTGATAAGATAGAGAAGAAAGTACAATTTTGTTGAAAATGGCCAAGACAAATCAATATTTTTGCAATGCTTATACATATACATTATAGTGATTAAAGTACTCTAAGATCATCTCATATTTATTCAAAGATGCTTTTCTAAGTGCTTTATAAAGCATTAGGAATATACAAATCATTTCTAAAGGATGGCATATTTAAGAATACTTGCTTGTTCATGGTTATAGGCAACTTACTGGATACTGTTCCTTTGTTTTATTGTATATCATCTTGAGAATCAACCTGTAAACTAGAGTTTTAATTAAGTTAGTTTGGACTTTAAGACTGAAGAATTCTTTGGATTTATTGAATGTATTTGCCATGTTAATCAATTACTTAACTTATTAATGGAAAATTAAGTATTGTGCTCTTTTTCATTTATAGACAATATCTTATAACAAGCAATACACAGACTGATGATAAATGGCCTAGTTCTTTGGAGAATTAATCCCCAGTGGGGGAGGTTGACATATAAATTGACAATGTACATTATATTAAATTATTAGGTAGATACAAAGTTAGAGGTAAAACTTGGGGAGCACAAATGTTGGGGCACTGATGTCAATTAAGAGACCCATGAAGTACTTGGCTGTATATACGATGACATATTTATGTATTACAGGGAAAGTAATGCCTTATCAAGGCAAGAATAGCTGGACAATGAATTTAAGTCTGAAAGAAGACCAGAAAAAGCACCAGTGCATTATAATGTATGGTGTACGTAGCCAGACACAAACAAGTAATACTCAAGGAGAAGAGTATTGAGAAATACAGCTGAAGACATCAGTACCCTTGAGTTCTGTTGGGGCTTTCTTAGACGTGTAATATATTAAGATTTACTTGGTTAGTAGATAGAGAACAATAAACATGTATAGTAGAATAAAATGAACTACCTGGCTATAATATGAAAAGAGTTTAAGAGAGATAGCACTGAAATCAGAACAGATTACATTTAGGAGCACCTGGATCTTCTGGTAGAACATCTGACTCTTGGTATCTGCTCAGCTCATGATTCCAAGGTCATGGCATTGAATCCCACATTGGGCTCCATACTCTTAGTGTGGAGCCTGCTTAAGATTCTCTCTCTCTCCCCACTGCTCTCCCTCACTCACTCTCATGCTCTCTCACTCTCAAAAAAATAAATAAATAAAAGATTATATCACACTAAACCATTGTGACTAAATTGAACTGTACATCTTTATTTTGTTATTACTTTTTAATTTATTTTTTAAAGAGATAACAAACATATATGGTCTTCAGATGAAGAATCTGAAACTCAGAAAATTTTGATGACATTTCTGAGGACACAAAAAATTAAAGTCAGAATCTGAACTCCCAAAACACTTTTGCTTTCTACTCTACTATTTTCTCCATTGAATTATTTTTTTAAATGATGTAAAATTTATCTTTACAGGAAAGAATTTTTCTGTAAATATGTAGTAATCATTTTAGGTATTATTAATGTATGTACAATGGGATTTTGAATCACTCCGTTCAAACAGATTGCTAGATTTGATTGATAGTTTTACTTTTTATAAAATAAACCATCTGTAGAATATCATCTAATCATTCGTAAAATCATATGATAGTTTTTATTATAAAATTAACACTGATAGTTTAACATGGAGTGACTTCTACTTAAGCAAATACTATTGTCAGAATATTTCTATAATTATTTAATAACCTTACAATCAAAGTTCCATGCATATTAATTAAGCCACATGAGCGTAGTCTGTTCCTAAAAAACGCAGAAGGATGGTAAGTGGATTTTAATTCACTTGCTTAAATTTTTTAAAATTTTATTTGTCTATTTATGTTCAAACAATTAGAAAATCTGGGGAAATACATTAATTGTTAATGATTCTA
The DNA here is from genome assembly GCF_006229205.1 of Suricata suricatta. NCBI lineage: Eukaryota > Metazoa > Chordata > Mammalia > Carnivora > Herpestidae > Suricata > Suricata suricatta. The sequence goes on along the minus strand of NC_043703.1, from coordinate 47,612,845 downwards.
AATCTTAATATAAAGCTTACACACACATTTTTAATGAAACAATCGTGTGCTAAAATATCTTTCAGTGTTGAGTTCATCATACACCTCACATAAGCAGTTTTTAATCTATGAAAGGCACCACAGTTATATCTATTTTGTTCTTTATTTTTTGCTTCCTCCCATCATCTCTTCCAGTCTAGAAACTTTCCATAGATGCCTACTCTAATGTGTTTATATGATGTTATAGGTTATGCTTGAAAATGTTAGTGTGGTTTGGTATATATCTGTTTCAATTCGTGTTAATGTTATTGTGAGAGAGACTGCATTCAATTTGATACTTATTTTATTCCACAGAGTTTTTCAAGATCTATCCATATTGCCCATAATCTAGTTCAGGACTCGTATTTACTTTACATTCTACTGTTATAGGCACCCCAGCCTACTGCTCTTATCCATTTCCTTGATGATAGATATCTGGGTTGCCACTATCTCACTGCTACCATAAATAAAGCCTCAGTGAAGTCCCAAGTATGCTTCTGTCTGGGGACCTATGTGAGAACTTCACTGCAGTACATAACAAGTAGAAGTACCAAGTATAGAAGAATTGTTATCTCATAGGGATGGGCAACTTTTATTTTATTTTATTTTATTTTATTTTATTTTATTTTATTTTATTTTTTATGGAGAGAGAGCACAAGAGCTAGAGAGGGAGAGAGGCAGAGGGAGAGAGACAGAGAATCATAATCAGGCTCCACACAGCATAGTGCCTGACCTAGGGCTTGATCTCACAACCTTAGGATCCTAACCCATGCCAAAATCAGGATACAGACACTCAACTGACTAAGCCATTCAGGCACCCCAGGAACGAGCATTTTTTTTATTTCAATAACTGCCAAATTGGTTCCCAGATTGGCCATATGAGTTCAAGAAAGACATGAGTCTCTCCATATTCCCACAGACCTTGATATAAACATACTTGTACATTTAGGCAATCTTTTGTATATTAACTGGATCTTAATGGTTGATTGAAATTACATTTTTCCTGAATGCTAGCTACTGAAGTTAAGCCACTAGATTAATATTTATGTATGTATATCTGTGTGCAAGATATATATGGGTGTATGTGTAGGTTTACATAAGTAATTGCATTGATGAAAAAATCTAAAAACAAAATCAAAGGCAAAGATCAAAGCAAAAAAATTTTTGGTATCAGATTTCTGTGCTTTTTAATATGTAGAAGTACCTATATTGCCTTGTAGTTTTGAGATTTTATATATTCTACTCCAAAATGTGACCTACTTATTAATGCCACCCTTAATATTTCACATTAAGCAGATATAATTAGCTTTAATGAATTCAAATGTATAGAATTTTATGATTTGTACTTTTGGGTTTCTTTTGGAACTATTCACTTTAATGTGACAAAGATATTTTTCTCTTTTGTTCTACTATATTTTAAATTTGTCTTTCCTATTTTAATCTTCTTTCCACCTGGAGGACATATTTGAATCAGGTATAAAAATTACTTTATTTTAGTCCCTGTAATGGGACAGTTTTAAAACAATAATATCCACACTGTTTTGCAATGCTTCCTAACCACACACGGTATTCTCATATGTAGATATGACTGTTGCTGGACACTCAATTGTGCTCTGATGTCTCTTTTCTGTTTCTTTCCTAGTGTCATCTATCTGCCTGTATTTGTTTATTCATTCATTCATTCCTTCATTTGCTTATTTTTATTACCATATCTTGGCAGTGTGTTTTATAAAACAAGTTTTTCTACTTCATTTTTTTAAATTTCAAAAAATTATTTAAATTCTAGTTAGTTAAGACATATGGTAAAATTGGCTTCATGAGTACAATTTAGTGATTTGTCACTTATTCATTTTATTTTTTTAAGTTTATTATTTATTTTGAGGGAAAGTGCAATTGGGGAGGGTCAGAGTGAGAGACGGAGAGAGAAAATCCCAAGCAGGCTCTGAGCTGTCAGTACAGAGCCCGATGCAGGGCTTGAACTCATGAACCACGAGATCATGACCTGAGATGAAACCAAGAACTGGGCGCTTAACCAACTGAGCCACCAGGTGCCACTAGTGATTCATCGCTTACATACAGCAAGTGCTCATCCCCACAAGTGCCCTACTTAATGCCCATCACCCATTTAGCCCATCTCCCCTCCAGCAACCTTCGGTTCTTCCCTCTAATTAAGTGTCTCTTATTGTTTGCTTCCTTCTCCTTTTTTCTCCTTGTTCTATGTTTATCTGTTGTATTTCTTAAATTCCACATATGAGTGAAATCATGTGGGATTTGTCTTTCTCTGACTGACTTATTTGGCTTACCATAATACTCTCTAGCTCCACCCATGTCATTGCAAGTGGCAAGATTTCATTCCTTTTGATGGCTGACTAAAAGTCCCATGACTTTTTTTTATCCATTCATCAGTCAGTGGACATTTGGGCTGGTTCCATAGTTTGGCTATGGTTGATAATGCTATTGCAAACATTGAGGCACATGTGCCCCTTTGAATCTGTATTTTTTAATACTTTGTGTAAATACCTAGTCATGCCTTTGTAGGGTAGTTTTATTTTTTGACTTTTTGAGGAACCTCCATACTGTTCTCCTGAGTGCCTGCACCAGTTTGCATTCCCACCAACAGTGTAAGAGGGTTTCCCTTTCTCTAGATCCTTGTCAACATTTATTGTTTCCCATGTTGTTTATTTTAGCCATTCTGACAGGTGTAGAGTTGACATCTCACTGTGGTTTTGATTTGTATTTCCCTGATGATGAGTGATGTTGACCATCTTTTCATGTGTCTATTAGTCACCTAATGTCTTCTTTGGAAAAATGTCTGTTCATGTCTTCTGCCCATTTCTTCATTGGATTATTTATTTTTTGGTTATTGAGTTTGATAAGTTCTTTATAGAATTTGGATACTAACCCTTTATCTTATATGTCATTTGCAAATATCTTCTCCCATTTCATAGGCTACCTTTGAGTTTTGGTGATTGTTTTCTTGGCTATGCAGAAGCTTTTCCTCTTAATGAAGTCCTGATTGTTCAATTTTGCTTTTGTTTTTCTTGCTTCCAGAGATGTGTCTAGTAAAAAGGTGCTACAGCTGATGTCAAGAGGTTGCTGCCTGTGTTTTCTTCTAGGATTTTGATGGCTTCCCATCTCACATTTAGGTCTTTCATCTATTTTGAATTTATTTTTGTTTTTGTTGTAAGAAAGTGGTCCAGTTTCATTCTGCTACATGTTGTTGTCCAGTATTCCCAATAGCATTTGTTGAAGAGACAGTCTCTACTTCATTTTTTAAATGTTTATTTACTTTTGGAGAGGGAGAGAGAGACAGAGCATAGGTGCAGGAGAAGTTGAAAGAAAAGGAGACACAGAATCCGAAGCAGTCTCCAGACTCTGAGCTGTCAGCACAGAGCTACATGGGACTCGAACCAAGAACTGTGAGATTGTGATCCGAGCTAAAGTCAGATGCTTAACCTACTGAACCACACAGGCACCCTCTACTTCATTTTTTTAATGCCAACTACTCTGTAGATACTTGTGAACTATCTCTTAAGAATCCATTTGTAAAATTTATTTATTTAAAAATCCTTTAGATGTTTAATTAAAATGGAATTGTAAAAAAAATAATAAAATGGAATTGTATTTCTAGATCACTTTGAGAAGACCTGGCATCTTTACTATGTTAATTCATGCCATAAAATGAAGACTGTGTATTCTTTATATTCTCCTCCAAAATTTTTTAATCCATATTTAAAAATTGCCTTCATACATATATTCTTCAGATTTAAATAATTATATATCAGAAACATTGCATTTGTAAGTGCAGAGTACAATACATTAAACTTGTATCTCCACATTTCACTCATAAGTAAGTTCAGATTTTTAACTGTGTTATTCAGATACTCTGTCTCATGCCATATTTTATGTGTTGACCTGTAACATTTCTTTATTTTTGTTCACAAATGCTTAAAATTTATGGTTTTGATCCTATTATTTTAACCTTTTAAAGTTATAGTTAAGTGTGTTTTTTGGGGAAAATGACTCTTCTGGGGATGGTCTGGCTAAACTATTATTTTCATAGTTATATCCCCATCTCTCTTGTTTGCCAGATCTTGATTTATTTTAAATTTTATCACAAGATTTTTGAAAATCTGAAAGTCTGTTCTTGATTTATAATTTATCAGTTACATTTTTAAAAATAATTATTGTATTAGAACTTCATTGTGCATTATACATCATACTTTCCATTAATCAACCTATATATTTTTCTTTTGTGTTTTTCATCTTCCACTTTACACATCTTTTTTATGCTGATTTGCATGTTAAACATTATATTTTGTTCCTCTGGTGGCTACACCTATTGTATTACTACTTAACACTTGTGCTTATCCTTTCCTTTCCATAAATAGCTCTAACTCACTTTTATATTACCTTCAGACAGACAAATTAAAATGCTTATAATGTCCTCAGGTCTTTTCCTCTTCTTTCTCTTAGATTTTGGTATTTTTGTAGAATACTAATTCTCAGGATGTAGAGATGCAGATAATTTTGTTATTGTTTGTTTAGACAACAAGTAATTATTATTCTCTTTGCTTTCCATGCATTTGTTGAAGCACTGCTTCAGTCCATGTCCAATCAGAAAAGCAGAAACCTATAATGGTGCTTTAAAGAGATGAATGTAAAACTGGAAATTAGCTGTAAATGTGATCAATGTACAGGCGGGGATAAGAAAGCAAGTATCTGAAGTAATTGCAGGAAACAATGACTACTTTAGGCAAACTGTATTACTGAGTCGCTTAGATGTTAAGCTTCAGAAGCTGCTGAGGCACTCAACATTGTCACTGTGTTTGTAACCAAGTCGCATGAGGGAGCAACAAACCAGGAACCTGGCAGGGAAGTCTGGAAAATGTAGTATGCTGACTTCTCACCCCGACAGTACAGAGCAGACTGCAAAAGAGCAGGTGTGGTACTGAGAGGAAAGAATTACTATTTAGTTCAAGTATATTCTTCAAGGGTGTTTTCAGAGATGACCTTTGTGTGTAAACATTTTGAAATCTTGAATATTTAAGATAATTTTCATTTTTCCAGGATATTTTCATAGCGTTTTGCTGGATATAGCATCTAGTTAGAAGCACTTTTTCCTTCAGTTTCTAAAAACATGAAGCCATTTTCCTGACCTTTGAATGTTGCTATTAACAAAAGTGATGCCAGCATACATCTTGTTTTGTGGATGTAGTTTCTCTGTGGAAACTAGAGCATTTTTTTGTCTTCTTACACAATATAATTTCTCTATTATGTGTTTAGATTTTCCTTTTCCTTTGTATTCTTTTAATTACCTCATATTTTCTTTTATTTTGACATATCACATTTTTGCTTATGCTTAGACAATCCTAAAATTACCTTGAAATCTTTCTGCAATGCTTTGTTTTTCAAATTATGAGAAGAACCATTCTAGTCTCTGTTTCTATGTGTTTGACTATATTCGATACCTCATATAAGTGGAACTAGTTGTCCTGCAATTTTCCTTTATTCTCTCCTCTATCTCTGATATTATAATAGTTTTTGACATTTTTGCTTCTATATTCCAAAACTAACACTTTTTTTTCTTGTTTTCTTATCTGTCTTTACCTTTCTAATAATGTCTGATTGAATTCCTCCTGGGTCAGTGATTTATTCTTTAGCAGAATCCAATTAACTTATATGAGCACATACTGGTGATTTTTGTTGTGGAGGTGGTTGTTGGAGTTATTTATCTACAAGAAGTACTACACCCTGTATTTTCAGCCATTTCTTCTTTACAATTGCTCATAATGGCCTTATATTTCCAGTGTGTTCTTTCTTTCCCTTCATGTTATCTATTATGTTCATCAAAAATATTTTTCTATCTAAGCCACTTAATTCTGTTTTTCATTGCATTTTTATCCTATTTGTATTTTATGCTTTCTTTTGTTTTATAACAATCGTACTGTTACTATATTTTACCATTGCTTCTCATTATAGTCCATCGAGAGCATCAGTTTCTGTGATTCAATGTTCTTTGGCTAACGTAAGACTCCCAGCACCTAGTCCGTGCATCCCCTGCTGAATTTAAAGAGAGAGAGAACTAGGGACAGGTATGCCTTGGGGTCAAAAGCCATTGATGTTAAAATCAGGACTCACCTGGTCCCTGCTTTCATAGTCTCAAATTCATCAGTTCAATCTTTGGTGAATTATTTTCCTACCACTATTTTAACAATTTCTCTTTTCAAAGAGCTGCTTTGTGGAAAGTTTGTGAGGGGGCATTACAGACAACTCGATGCCGCCTAGGGTTGTTTGTTGTATGCTTCCATCATCACCAGGAAGCGATGTTGTGATATGGCTTGTCCCTTGGAACATCGTTTTACTGCCTCATAATAGAGACAGAAGATACAAAGTTATGTTTATATCAGATATCTCCATTACTGTAAGACTGTATTTCTGCCACTTCAATTGTCTGCGTTACATTTCCTTCAACTTACTTGTATAACTTTGAAGTCTAGGAAGCCAAAGGTAAAAAAAAAAAAAGGTAGCAAGGATGCAAATAAGCAAATAAACAGAAAGATGAAACCATTTTAGTAAAAGCCTGGTTAATACACAGGATTGTAAATAGATTATTGAACTTTTAATATCTATTTTTATTGACCTAAGCCCCAAGATTTCTAGACTTTGAATTAATTCAAATGATTTTTGAAATAAAATTCAAACTGGATGAGCTAGTAGAGCTCTGCCATAGAAGTATGTATTAAAAAAAAAAAAAGGAGGGGTCCCCTGGGTGGCTGTCAGTTAAGCGTGTGACTTTGGCTCAGGTCATGATCTTGGTTTGTGGACTAGAGCCCCGCATCTGGCCCTACACTGACAGCTCAGAGCCTGGACCCTGCTCCGGATTCTGTGTGTGTCTCTCTTTCTGCCCCTCCCCTGCTCTCTCTCTCTCTCTCTCTCTCTCTACTTCTCTCTCTCTTAAAATATATAAACATTAAAAAGTTTTTTTAAAAAGACAGAAGTATTCTCTCTTAAAATGAAATCAGTCTGCACTGAGCTGGCTAGAAGTTTTATTATTAATAATTTTACATTGTTAAAGATGATTTTCTCTTGTTTTTCTTTACTTTTTTTTTCCTTGGGGATTTTTCATTATAAACAACCAAAGCAAACTGGGATTGCATGGAGGAAACAGACCCAAACGCTTTCGCTTGTTAATAGTACGTGTGAACAAAAAAGAGAGTAACTGCGGTGATGCATATTCTTAAACAATAATGCGAAAAGGAAAGGAAAAGAAAGTGGACAAGAAAAACTGACTCCTTTTTTCCATTCCTAGAGGGAGATCGCATTTAAAGAAACTTCCCTTTCCTTCCAACTGGTGGGGTTCCTCAGTGTGATGGATGTCTCCAATTCTAAGCAATATTATAGCAAGCAGCAAAGCACCGCTCTGCTCAGCGGTGAAGGCAATGCAATGTATTTTCAACTGGCGCTACAGGGGAGCTGAGATTTTTCTTTTTATATATCGTTTATAAATTGATAGTGTAACTCCACCGAGCAGTAGCTTTTAAAACTTAATGAGGATGAAAAATTGTGCGCATGTTCACGTGTGTACCTGTGTGTGAGGAGGTAGATGTTTCACATTTGGTGTTACTAAGAGGTTGGCAGAAGTAACGATTCAAGCACGTAACTATATTCTATTTAGATGTTTTCTCCTTCTTTGTAAAAATAACTTTGTCTTTAGTTTATAACTGGAGGACTAATGATAAAAATTTTCTTTGTTTAAAATTGGAAGACAGCATAGTGCTAAAAATAGAGGGTATTGTCTAGAGTTGCCAAATTTAGCAGATAAATTAGATTCCCACTAAAATTCGCATTTTAGATAAACAGCAAGTAAGTTTTAGTATAAACATGTCCCAAATATTACATAGGAAAATTTATAATAAGAAAATATTCATTGTTTATCTGAAAATAAAACTTAGTTGTGAATCCTATATCTTCTCTGATAACCTTAATATTATGTACTGCAAATTTCATTCTCATAAGGAATAGTTTAGAGGAAATTATGAGTTATTTCAGTGTTTATGTATGATTACAGAACAAACACATTGGTGGATTAAATAGATCCTTGAGCATGGGAAAGCTGATTTTTTTTTCTGTCTCTTTATTTCAGTAAAGTCAAGCAGTGAACAATGTTCCATAAAGGTCAATTGGCAACTGTACCATCTGCTCTGGGTCCCTAGAAAAAATCTCCTGCTGGGGTCCTGATACACATGAGCACATGTTGTTTTCACAAAGACCAAAATCTTATATTGTATTCTTGCTTGATCCCTGCTGCGGATGCCAGCTTCACAGCATCAGTAATGGTGTTTGGGGCTGAATTCTGGACCTTCATTATGCTGATTGCTGCCAATCTCAGGAATAAAGATTCCACAAGGTGATGATAACATGAAATGAAATGCTGGAACCCCGTGTTGTGGACTAACAGGTAATGCACCCAGAGTACCTTTAACAGACTGTCTGCCTGTGCCCCTGGTCTGGGAGTGTGGCTGCTGGTGCTCCAGCTGCACCCATCTCCAGAGATTGGCTCCGGAGAGACAGAAGAGCCTGTACATCATGTGTCTCCCGTCACCTTCATCTCTGTGCGGTGAATGCATGATTGAAAATAGACTGGAAAACATCTCATGATGAGACAACTTTGTGAGGTAATTAATACTCCTGAGCTCCTTGTGAAATCAGGCTGAGTCTAAACTTCAGGTAAAAACCGTAAATTTGTTTTGTTTTCTTTTTTCCTGCTGTGTTCTCCCAGAGAGCACTATCTAAATAACTTGTACGTAAATCTCCATCTCACATTCTGCTTCTGGGCATCTGAAACCAAGACATTATCCAACTCTCGTAAAGGAAAGTATTCATTTACAGAAAATCAAATGAGAGGATCAAAGAATTATCCGTTGAATGTAAAACCATATATGAGAAAAAGGATGCCTACTCAATAATAACTATACTTCCTAGCTCCTGATGGCACTTCACAGCAGGTTTGCAGCCCAGAAGAATAATCCCAGAATCACTACCATTGTGATAGACCTGGTAGGTTGGCAATGGCTAAGAGTTAAGAACAGATGGTTATACAAAGGCTTAAAGACACATCTAGCCTTCTTTACGGGCATAAGCCATTTCATCCTTTTACTTAACCAAACTGCACTAAACTTTCAACTCTAGTTGGTATATGTTGGTTTCTATGCTGATAGAACCCTTTGAAATGAGATACCATAGCAATAGCATGTTATTGCTTTCAATCCAAGGAGAGGATAAACCATTCATAGACTTAGATATATATTTTAGTAAGTACAGGTTACATATGAATATAGTTTGCTAAGAAGTTTTGTAGATATCTATAGGTCCGAGTTCCCAACAGATAGAATCAGGTCAATGTGTGGCATATTACAGGATCGCAGACATGAACATTCCTGCCATGACATATATGAAAAACAAGCACTGAAAATACAAGAAGGCATGGATAGAAATATCCACTTATATTCTAATGAACAAGGAGGCACTGTTTCTCATGGAGAGATGAATTTATAGAAATCACATTGGCAGGATGTGATAACAATGGCTGCATATGAAGCCAAAGGAAGGAAATGCTGAGTACCTTTGTATTAGAATTTAGGAAACGAAGGGTCAAAATTATCAGATTAAATTTATACATGCTTTCATGTACAAGATGTTGAAAATAAGTTTGTGTAAGAGCTTTGATAAGGGCTCAAATATGTAATTGTTTTCACTTGATAAAAATGAGTCGTCTCCTCAGAATCCTTACATGAAAATTTATGGATGGCAGTCTGTTGTACTGACATTTTATGTTAAGTTATATGTTTTTTTAATCTTCAATTTTTATCTGCATATAAATAAGTAAATGGATTTTTTAGTGTTCACTTCCCAATAATTTAACCTGGCACCATCTGACAAAAGGATTGAAACTATTACGTCACTTTGCCATATTGATATATCTTTTTACTTACAAATAGTGGTGTTCACCTGTTAAGATATGCAAGATAACGTATATACTTAAAAGTCTATTTTGATGACTCCTCTTTGCCTCTGATAACATAACCCTATGGGGAAATAACATGTAAAATAAAGGGAATTTTTGCTTTGTTTTTGTTTTATTATTATTACATTTTTACAATTAGCTAAACTCAAAAGAAAGAGAGGGAGAAAGGAAGGAAGGAAGGAAGGAAGGAAGGAAGGAAGGAAGGAAGGAAGGTAGGAAGGTACTAAGGAAGGAAGAGAGAGAGAAAGAACAAAGAATGAAAGAAAGGAAGGAAAGGAGAAAAGGAAGGAAAGAAGGAAGGTAGGAAGGAAGGAAGGAAGATCGGAAATAAGTTAAATCATAAAAGTAAAATGACACATTTTCCATGTATTTTTTATAAAAAGCACCAAATCTACCTATGAGAACACTTCAATGTAGAAGGAAAATAAAAGCTAGACAAAAGTCAGAGAACCTTGAAGGAAACAGTTATAAAAGATAAAAATCTTACCAATACTGAAAGAACACATGTGCTCTCAGTTACACATAATTGAATTCTGAATTGTGTCTCTTAGCTCATTGTGATATGCTGTATAGGTATATATTTGTCTGGTGTTTCCTAAATTTTATTCTTAGGCAGAAAAACTGGTAAACCTCTAGAAATTGACAACTCAGCAGGGCAGTTAGCTGGTACCAATACAAGTGAACACAATATACTGCCAAATCCACCTCACCTAATTTATTTATCTTTTATTTTTTCATTATGTTTTATTTATTTTAGAGAACGCGAGAGACAGAGTGTGAATGGGGGAGGGCCATAGAGAGAGGGGAACACACAAAGGGAACACAGGCTGGAATACCATATTCAAGTTTTTCATTTTGCCCAGACAGCTGTTAACTATTGATATCCCTCTCCACCCACAAACACATTCTTGGCCTCCTCCAGTGTGCTGAAAACACATAGGTAGGTGCAGGTTTGAGATCCTGTGTGATGTGTTGTGTGTGCATGTCCCATATGCCATCCAAAACAACATGGGTTACTAGGCCAATACTTCCTAAGAGATTCTTCAGTTTAAAAATGTAAGGTCGGGGCACCTGGGTGGTTACACATCTGACTTCGGATCAGGTCATGATCTCACGGTTCGTGGGTTTGAGCCCCATGTCGGGCTCTGTGCTGACAGCTAGCTCAGAGCCTGGAGGCTGTTTCAGATTCTGTGTCTCCCTCTCTCTCTGCCCCTCCCTTGTTCGCACTCTGTCTCTCTCTGTCTCAAAAATAAATAAACATTAAAAAAAATTTAAAAAATGTAAGGTCATCTAACAACTATAATTAAAACTTATCCTAGCAGAGCTTGATCAAGATCCAGTTTCCATCAGATGTCCCCAAGTGTCTGGCCCATTTTTACATAATTCTCCTTAATATCTTGGTATCAACATTTGCTTTGAACCTTCAGTTGTGGTAGGTGGCTAAAATAGTTTTCATATATACTTTTTAGTCACGCCTTCAAGTATCTGAGAAATCCTTTTGTTTCATTTTTTGAAGCTATATGTAAAAATGCACATACTCAACATGTTTGTGTCAGCAATCCCATAACAAAAAATAAATTGTGTAACTAAACAATATTCCAGCCCAAAGGAACACAAGTTCCAAATCTCCTACTTGCTTCAGACTATAACTCCACTCTCCAAATAAGATTTATGACTCTTCTTGGGACTTGCATTACTGGTCAATGAGGGAACTTTCCTTATGAAGGGGAACATGTATCTAAGTCACAACAGAGTTCTGACAGATTTTCTCCTGGAAAGGATGGGAAGATTAAGAGTTACCTAAAATCCCCTTAAGACTCTTTTGATGGGAACCAGTGAAGCAAGTTTTAAGGTAATGTCATTTTCTGCTGCCTTATCAGTACTATCTAAGATATATTTCACCTTTTAAGCTACAATATATCAGCATTTTTAGTGATATACAACAAGTTGTCCCAAATAGAGAGTTGTTCAAATTGCTTTGCCAAAACTAATTGTTTTGCTGGTGTTGTAAGATCTAGATAAGCTAAAATTCTCTCAGTACTATTGAAATGATTTTATAACAACAACAACAAAAAACAACCTTAAGAGGACCCAGGTCACCAGATTTTTAACACATTCTGTAGCTGAAAAGCTAAGCAGTTTAAATATTAATTCTGCAATATCCTTCATATACCAGATTCTCTCTGAGTATGCTTCATGTTAATTACTTGCTTTAATAAAGGTTAGGAATGGATGTATCCGAAATAAAACCCAGTGGAAGAAACAATCCTTTTATCCTTTTTACATTTATTTTCTTTTATCATTTATCCTTATAGTTCTGTTCTTTTGTGCTTTTTAACTGGCTATGACAATGGTGCAGAATGTTAAAAAGGCATATCTTGGTTCAATGTCAGGTAATAATAACCTTCTTTGGTAATGATCAAGATAGAAGCTAAATATTAACCATTTTCAAATTTTCTTTTTGACTTTGCTGGCGGTAATCTAATAAGATGACAATGTAATATTATTTTAATATTCATGCACACAATTATATGAATATGCAAAACTCATGCTCCTAATACAGAACAACAAATAATATGAAAGGAGTCTTACTTTGGATTTCACCCTTATCTGTTCTAAAATGTGTGGGGATTTCAAAGTAAAGTATTCTCTTGTGTATAATATTACTAGCTCAATTTTGAAATCTTTGACAATGGCTAAATATAGTTGAATAAGTAATATATAGTGCATTAACTTTCACAGTAAATGTTCTTGAATTGTGAGTTTAGTCATAATGGACTTTTTCAAACACTGAATGAATATCTCTGTTTAACAATTATTTTTCTTCAGGGTCATTAAAATATATACTTTTGGTTCTTTTGTTTAAACAAAAGAATGGTCACCATGAAGTATTTTCATCCCCTCTCCCAACTCTATTTCATTTCTCAAGGTAAAAGATTTATTCCCCATAAGCTACTCCCAAACCTGATCCTACCACTTTGTAGAATGATTTTGCTAAAACTTCAGTGGTAGATACAGAAGATAGAGTTATATCACACTTAATAATGCAAAATTTAATTTTAAATATGCATTAACTTATTCTCTTCTTCCTTACACATATCCTAAAATATTCCTGGTAACCAGCTGCTCCATCTCCCTCTGATTTCTTTTTTCATTAGTATCTCCAGACTAATTAATATTAGCCTTTCTATCTTTTGAAATTCCATGTCCCACAAACTTTCAGTAAAAATTTTACTGTTTGTTTTATTAGTTGGGGTCTGCTGGTACCAGTGACCAAAATTCAACTCTAAGTCTGTAAAACAAAAAGGAACTTAATTTGTTTAGATAACTCTGAAATCCAGGAAGTAGTCTTGTGTTTCGGCATAGATAGATAGACCTTTCTACTCAGAATGTTATGACTTTCTTACCTTTGGTCATGGTTTTTGACTTCACCGGGCTGGTTGTTTCTCACTGGAGAGAGTTACTCATGGTGTCAGGAAATGTGATTGCTGGCAAGATCAGCAAGAGGCCAAAGTACTTTCAAACTATGGACTTTAATGTTTAGTACTCAGTAATAGCTTAGTTACCTATGTGGACAGAAATTTCATATTAAACATTGAATTACATTTTATTTAAAAACACTGCATTTTAATTTTTTCATAAGCCTTGAAGAAAAATAAACTTAATGGATTTTGAGAAGAGGTTTCCTTGGTCATAAGGAAATTATCCTCTTATCTCCCCCTTCCTCTTCTCAATATTTTCTTTATTTCTTTTTAATATTTATTTATTTTTGAGAAAGCATGAGCAGGGGAAGGGAAAAGAGAGAGGGACAGAGGATCAAAGTGGGATCTGCACTGACAGCAACTAGCCCATTGTGGGGCTGGAACTCACAAACTGTGAGATGATGACCTGAGCCGAAGTCCAACGCTCAACTGACTGAGCAACCCAGGTGCCTCTCTCAGTATTTTCAATACCTAATAATCTGGGGAAATATGAGTACTTAACAATTTATGACTCCATATAATGATGTGGTCATTAAAATATTCTCTCGTTTGCATGTGAGGTCTATAAATGGCCTGTTTTTTGCTAGCAGATATAGAAGAGTTGCAACACAATTACATTCTCTCTGTTTTTTACTGACTGTATTGTCTCCAAATCTTTACTGACATTGTATAGAACTGCTGAAATCCTTTTATTTCATGCACACAATTATATGAATTGTATAAACTTAATTCATATAAATTATGATAATTTTATTTCATTTTGCATTCCTTCTTTTCTGCTTTTATTTCCTTTTTGATAAAAAACAGAAGAATATAGCCCACCATTTCTGAACCCATATAATCTTGAACAATCCAAGCCTGAGACATTATTATTATTAATGATATAAATAGATTAAGGAGTCATGGACAGATAAGTAGATTTCCAATTTCCTTTTAGAAGGACAGAATCAATGTTTACTTATTTCCCTTTAAATTACCAATTTTATGAATAAACATGTGGTGTCATAGATTCTTCAAATGGTATGAAATGAATTTTTTTAATCCTTCTTAGGGTATCGCTATGGACTGATTGGTTTGTTTCATATTTTGTGACTAAGAATCATTTAATGCTCTCGTGTGGCTGTTGTGAAGACTGAAGCTTGCCTCAGTCTTTGCAAACTCTTTTAGTCTCTCGGTGCTTCCTGTTCTCTGGCAGAGAGAGGTACTAAAGACTTACCTAGAAATTTCATGATTCAGAACTTGTCGGAACTATATATCTTTACAACATTGGATCTTTTTAGTGGAAAATTATACTATGAACCAAGATCTGGGAGCTCTAAATGGGATAATTTTGCTTCCAAGCCTTGTAAATAAGAAAAAAAAAGTTCATAAAAAATATGTACAAGTTTGTAAATTCATAGATAAATATGTAGATAGAGAGAAAATAATTTAAAATTAAGTGGAGCTTTAATTATTTTGATGTGTTTCTTGCAATCCTTTGCACATATGCCAAAAATGTGTGATTATTAATAACATTAATAGATACACCTGTGTCATCCAGCATCACTCCTGAAGTATTTTAAATTACAGTTTATTTATTAATACTAGCAGATGATTGATATGCTTTATGGTTTCTTCATAGTTTTTTTCTTTATATTATATCCCATTTTCCAGATACAGTGAGACTGTATTTTTCTAATGTAAGTTGGAAACATTTATATGGTTTCTGTGTGGTTAGCTAACTTGAATACATGAATCAGAGGTCAGCTTTTGCTGCTACTCACTAAACAGTTTCCTTTCTTATGTCACTCTCTAGAGCATTTAACCTAGAAAAAAATCTCTAATTACTCAAATTTTGTTTCTTAAAGCCTTGCCATTCACCAAAATTAAAGACTCCAATTAAAGATACATCATTTGAGGGGCGCCTGGGTGGCTCAGTGGGTTGAGTGTCCAACTTCTGCTCAGTTGGCTCAGGTCATGATCTCACGTTTGTGGCTTTGAGCCCCGCGATGGGCTCTGTGCTGACAGCTAGCTCAGAACCTGGAGCCTGATTCAGATTCTGTGTCTCCCTCTCTCTCTGCCCCTGCCTGCTCATGCTCTGTCTCTGTCTCAAAAATAAATAAAACATAAAAAATTTTTTTTAAAAAGATATATCATTTGAAAGTTCTAGAGCTAAAGATGTAGTATGTTTATTAATTGGTTTTTTATTTGATAGAAAAATAAAGTCAGATCTGTTAAGTTTAGTGCCACTGTTCTTTCTGTAATAGAGCTTTTGAGTCAGCACAGTACAAATTCAGCTATCTTTTGTTCTGACCAATGAACCAGATACGTTGCATGTTTTCTTCAGTGTGGTTGACTTGTGCCAATCTGTTTCCTTCTTTGTTGTGATTTTTATTCCTTAAGAATGGCTTTTAATTCACAAATGTTTTAACAATACATTATTTTAACATTAAAGTAGACATTTGGTGTAAACGTACAAATAGACTCTCATTCTAGGCAGATGGCATGAAGATGAGTTGGGATCTGAAATGAGAACATAAACATATTTTTTAACTTTGGGAAAAGTTAAGGGAGTATGGAAAAGCTGAATAAATAAACCAGTTGACTTTAGATCAAACCTATTCAAAAGTTATGTGATAAAGTTCACTTATAAAACACAGATGCATATATTTTAAATATTTTGGAAAATACATGAAGAAAGATTGCATGGAAAATATGAAAAAAATAAAGCAAAATGTTGCTACTGGCTAAATCTAAGGAGTAGATTTACTTTCTCTTCTAAAGTTCTGTTTATATTTCTTTGTTTTTTAAAAGAACTGCAATAAGTATATGTTACTTTATTGTAATATAAAAGGTAATTAACTTTTTAATGTTTATTTATTTTTTGAGAGAGAGTGAGTGAACTATTAAACTGACTGATTATGACAAAGTCACTTTGCCAGCAATGTTAAAATACAAGGGTAATGAATGGCTAAAATGACAATGACATTGCCTACCCTGAATTTCTCAAAGGCTGCTGCAGTATTAATTTAGAAAAGAAAATGGCAATGTAGAATGATTTTAAAAGAGATTTAAAAAGGGAACAATTAAGGAACAATAATTCTTTTTCTGAACTTTATATTGTTAGCCTTATTTTGTCATTAGCATCTTCCAAATACTGAGGTCAAATCAATAGTTCTCTTACAAACAGTATGATTTATTTTAAAATGTATCTCACTCATCTTTCTTTTTCTTTAATCACAGATTGAACACATTTACATCATATTTGTTATTAGAATCATAGAACATAAAAATGTATCATATTTTTCCTGATAATTGTTTAAATGAACATTTCAAGTATAAACTGTAAAGCCAATATTTGTTTTTGTGTTTGATATCTGAAAGTATGATTTATAAAGTTTTCTAGAGAGATGCAAACCAAGGAACAGATTTTTACCTATAGAGAACAAACTGATGGTTACCAGAAGGGAGGTGGCTGAAGGAATGGATACAATAGGTGATGACAATTAGTGAGTGCACTTGTGAGCGCTGGGTGTTGTATGGAAATTAGTCTAAATGTGTTAGTCTAAATATCTTGTATTTTTATGGCATATAAGTGGTGCCAAATGCTACTGTTGCTACATTTGCTATGGCAACCTGGACAAGTAAAGCACAATATTCTATACCTTTTTTTGTTTACTTTTTAGTATAAGTGATGATAAAGCCTTCTGCATCACTCCTTCAATGAGTGTTGTGAATATTAAATACATTAAAAGTATTTACCCAAGATGCCTTGAACTTAGAAAATTAAATTTATCTGTTCAGCTTAGAATATTCTTTTTTGAAAGTAAATGTATTTCCTCTATCCTAAGAAAGATAATGGACACTTTTTTATAGTTTATTGTCAAATTGGTTTTCATATAACACCCAGTGCCCATCCCAGCAAGTGCTCTCCTCCATGCCCATCACCCATTTTCCCCTCTCCTAAAATCACACAGCAAATGGAGAATCACATATTTAATATAATCTACTAAATATCAGTAAAAACAATGAGAATACTGAGAAATGAGTTTGTTCTCAGTATTTAAGAGTCTCTCACTGTTTCCCTCCCTCCCTCTCCTTAACTATTTTCCCCCTTCCCCTCCCCCATGGTCTTCTGTTAAGTTTCTCCTGTTCCACATATGAGTGAAAACATATAGTATCTGTCTTTCTCTGCCTGACTTATTTCACTTAGCGTAACACCCTTGAGTTCAATCCACATTGCTACAAATGGCCAGATTTCATTCTTTCTCATTGCCAAGTAGTATTCCGCTGTATATATAAATCACATCTTCTTAATCCATTCATCAGTTCATGGATATTTAGGCTGTTTATATAGTGGACACTTTAAAAAAATAAAATGAAACCTCCATACCTAAGTTTCCAAGCACTGTATAATATAGCGACAGCTGGCAGCAACCCAGGATAAATGCAGAAGCACACTTGGGACTTGTAGCTACTTGCTCTATTTATGCTGCCCACTTCATTTTGGATATTAGCTCGAGGATTATTTCTGCAGGAATCTTTTGAACCTCAGGTTATGTTATCATAAGGGTTGATAATTACATGTACATAAGATGTTCCTCACAAGTCTTTTGGTTCATACTCCACAAGGTCCTTTTAATTTCTGTTGCCATAATGACCCAGGTATTTTATTCATTTTCTGAACAATCCAGCTCTCAATATAAACAATGCCAACTGTTAATTTCCTGATCTGCCATCTTCTGTGAGCCGTCCTGATGGAACAGACATGGAATATTTTCCATACATATATATGTTATGTATGGATACACATTACTAGCTTGTTTCCTCTCTCAGCCATGGATCTATTCTCATCAGGTTAATCACATTATACAGTGGCTTTAGGTTCTTTTTCAGTCTCCACTGAGTCTGTTTCTAAGTCTGATTTGTATACGTTAATGACCATTTTAGTCCTAATCATAAAATATTCGTTATTTGAACTAACGGTAATATAGTCTTCCTTTCTCTCTAATGTAGTAATAGCCCCTACTTGTAATTTCTAAATATATTGGACTGCATATTTTAAGCAGCGAGTGAAACTGATAGTTTTCTTGAAATAAATCCTGTTTGGTTTTTTGTTCATTTGTTTGGGGTAATAGGATGCCACATAGGAAAATTTTGTTGTGAATTTTAAAATTCTCATGACTTTAGCTATATGAAAATTTAGTCTCATACAGTGCCTGAGAAGCATATTCTTCCACTGTAGCAGGAAGTAAAAGCAGATATCTGATTAGTAAAGACTGTTCTGAGGCACCTGGGTGGCTCAGTCAGTTAAGCATCCAACGTCAGCTAAGGTCATGATCTCATGGTTTGTGGGTTCGAATTCTGCATCAGGCTCTGTGCTGACAGCTAGCTCAGAGCCTGGAACCTATCTTCGGATTCTGTGTGTGTGTGTCTCTCTCTGACCCTCCCCTGCTCACACCATTCCTCTCTCTGTTTCAATAAATAAATAAATAAATAAATAAATAAATAAATAAATAAAAAGACTGTTCTTCGTTATCAAACATTATGTTCAGACTCCTTTTCTATTCTTTATTTACAAGGAAATTTGTTTTACATAGCCCCATAAGATGTTTCTGGATTTTAAAAGACTGTACTAAAATTATAAATATTTGTTTATAATGTATCTAGAAATGAGCATTATTTATGTTTAACAGGATAATAATCATATTAATATATAAAACATATTTTTCAGGAATTGTTGTAAGCCCCTTACATATATTTCCTCTTTTTCCCTTGAATCCTTCACATTATAAGCAAGAAGAAATGGTACAACTGCCAAAAAATGGTTAACATCAAGTCTTCAATTTTTTCTTTCAATTTATGATTTTGGTGGAAGAAGGTGAATGTCCTTGGAAATAAATGGATAAAGAAAATCTGGTCACACCTTTACATACATGTGCTAATGACAGAACTCCTAGAAATCTCACGAATGCTATTGGCTAGCTGAAGAGCTCCTGTGTGTGGAAGATTTCACAGAATGTACTATGCTTCGTCTGTGTAGAATACTTTGTAAACAAACTTGGAATCGTGAAATTTTGATGCATGCCTACCAGAAAATATTACACAGGCTATGCAACAATCAGTGGAGATGTTTTAGGGCTGAACATTTCTCCTTTAAGTCATGGTGATACATGTAAAATTTAGATTTTTAATTTACTAATCTAGGTCCAAGCGCATCCTGACAAGGCAGCAGAGGACCTGCGGAGATGTAAAGGCATTCTCAGACCTCACCCTGCCTCTTCTGAATATTATCCTTGGTTCTTGCACTTAGTAGTAAAGCCTGATACCGGGTAAAATTTCGGGTTTGTGATCGTCTGATTTGATGTTCAGATACTTTGTGTCACCTATGAAAGCTGCATTTTTACCTAAAAAAATATATGTAATTCATATTTCCACCTCAACTTCTCTGGTAAACAGGAATTTAGCACTTTATTTTACTCGGCTGGGATTTAAACTGAAAGGAATATAGGTATAAAAATATTTACATTACATAAACTGCAGATATAAGAGATATTTCATGATTCACTTGGTTGTTTTATAGAGAGATAGGGAAGTTTATTCCTAACTCGAAATTTATATCATTAATCCCATAATATTATAAAATTTATGAAATTTTATAAAGTTTATAAAATTATAAATAAAATCTTAACTAGGAATTATCTTATGTTTTAATTACTTAACAATAATTGTCATGCTTCATTCATTATCAATCAGAAATTACAAACCTTCTTTCCAGATTCTCCTACTATTTTATCAACCAGAGGGCATTATGGCAATCTCACCCTACTGAGGTTCAGAGTATTAAAAAATGAATATTTAAAATTAAAATATAGCTTGTCACACAGAATGAGCACCTGATGCCATTTATGAGGAACAGGTGGATGTTTATTCAGGCATGTTTGATGAACCAGCAGGAATTATTTCAGTTAAATATCAATGTCATTGCCATTAGAGAAGGCAAAAACCTGAACAACACACGCACATCACATCACGCACACACGCATGCACGTACACAGACACACAACACAGCATAGGAATTTAAGGCAGCTGAACAAATCAGATTTGGAGGATGGATTCAATCTGTCTAGATTATCTGAAGTAAGAAGAAGTAGCCTCAAAAATAGATCAAGTGCGTTTGACCTTTGTTGTTACACTGAAATGTGCAATTCCTGCAGATGTCATTATTCTTTGGCATTTTCTCTGGGTGAGTGGAACGTAATGTCTTTTCGGGGGGTGGGAGTTAGAGAATAAAAATGACTAGCAAAAGTATATGTCTTTGAATTTAGTATATAGCATATTGAACTAACATGTTAGAACAGTTGTTTTAATGGAGAAAAAATATACAAAATAAAGATTTGAATTAATCACAAATGTAAATATTCCTAACAGAAGAGTAAGAGAGGAAGAAAGGCAGAGAGGGAGGGAAAGAAAGAATGTAAATGACCTATTTAAATACATTTTTATTTAAAAAATACTTCAAGGATTTATGATCTGTAAACACGTGTCTGTCTTTTTACAATTATGGCAAGTTAATACAGGCAAAATTAAGGCATGTTTTTGTACCAAAATACCACTCAACAACATAGTGTATCAGCAACCATTCACACTGAAAGATGTCGATAATTAATCTAATTTTCCCTCTGCTTCATTTTGTGTTCTATTAGTTTTCTTATTCAAACTTTCAAGTCACAAATCTAATTTAAAACCTCTTAACTAGTCTAACGCATAATGTGTTCTATCTGCATTCAGTGTCTAGCATTGAGCAGCAAAGCTGGAATACTAATTTGTTTCAGAGTGTACAAAACACTCAATAATCAAATAATAAAATACTGGATCCAACACTTCTTAATGACGTGACAAAATGAGTCCAACGCCTTGAATTGTGAACATAAGTTGAAAAATAGAACAAAGAAGAATAAAATGATGTAAATGAAGAAAAAGGAAAGAAATATGCTAACCAGAACAATACATTCAATATTATGGGTCTCCATTCAAAATGGTCCCTATTCAAGATAACAAGGCTTTAAAGTTAGCGAGACATGTTTTGATTAACAATTTTATTTAAAACTAGTGCTGCTATTTTAGTATTGCCTCTTCTCTATGTTATATTCTTTCTCTTTTCCCTATCACTGCAAATGCACACACACGCACACACACATACACACACAGTTACTATATTTAGATTTAGTGTTTTAAGTTATTTTCCATAGTCTCTTTGTGAAAATATGTATTGTTCTTCTCACTGGGGTAAGGTGCTTTCTTTTTCCTTTCCTTTCTTTCTATGTTCGCATCCCCTTTGTTAAAATAAAGTTTATTTCTATATACCCTCTTGAATCCAAAGTAAATTAAAAAAAACACACATTACATAAAATGAAGAAACAAGATATGTCAGAAAAATTAACCATGTACTGAGTGATTAAACTATTTTGTGTAAGAATGTCATTTCTATTTTGTTTAAATGTAATGCAATTTACCAGACCATAAAGAACTCCTTAGATGAAATGGCTGTTTTCCAGGCAATGCTCCGTGCTACTGATTGCAATATATTCTGACATCTATGACAGTTTTATAATTCTTCTGTTCTGTGCTCTGAAGTGTCCTCACTTTGCTGAAGGCTTTCTCCTGGGAAAAGGCATTAAAGTTTTGTGGACTGAAAGGAAGGTAAACAGTGTGATGGAAAAACAATATCACCGTGTGATGCAATCTTGTTGCTGATTTGCTTTTTGTTAACATAGGAAAAGTATTTCGGAAGACCTTTACGTCAAGATTTAGAGGAGATTTCGTTACACGTGGAAATACTTGATGTGAAATATAGGGAAGAAAATCACAAAGAAGAAATAAGGACTCGCCATATTTTGATGGCCTCTGCTGTCCAATGCAAAACATGTTAGAACAAGTTATATAAAATAACCATTCAAAATATTGTATGTCTGACATTACAGCGAATTTGAGTACAATGTATATATTTTCTTTATTTTAGAGAGTAAGAGGATGTGAGTGAGGGAGAGAGCTTTTGGGAGAGAAAGAGAATCTTGAGCAGGCCTCATGCTCAGTGCAGAGCCTGATGTGGGGCTTGATCTCACGACACTGCCTTCATTACCGAAGCAAAATCAAGAGTCAACACTCAACTGACTGAGCCACTCACGTGCCTCTGAGTACAATAAATTTAATGATGGTCACCTTAGGCTAAACAACATGAATGCAGGCCTTGGAGATCATGAGTTCTTCATAAACTGTGACCAAAGATTTTACTGCTTGTAAAATTCTGTTAAAGCATATTTAGTAAATAATATTTAAATAACATTTTTAGGGATCCACAAAATGCCCATGAAGTGTGCCGTGAAAGAATTATGTTTCCATTTCAAAAAAAAGCAGAAATATAAAAATAAGTTTATATTTAGAATATATTAAATAATTATAAAGAAACATACACAGCATAGTGAAATGTGAATCCAAAGGACAGAATCAAGAGAAAAGAAATTGTAATGCTATCAAACAGAAAACAACAACAAATGAATGCATGGGTAAGTGCAGGCATACTCATACTGAAAAAAGCTATGGAACATATTAACATAAGCAAATATATAAATATTCACATGACCTTCATGTATAGACCAATGGAAAGGATTTCAACTGGATCAGAATTCAATCTGAAGAGAGCCATCTGAAACAAATTTTTTAAACAAATTTTAACAAATATTTAATAAGTATTTATCTTTATACACAGTAAATTTTAAGAACCTGGACCATTAAATTGTTAACTTTTTCATTATAGAAGTATGAATTAATATTAGAAAACTGTTTGGAAATGGGAAACAACCTCAGTCAACTATTTGAATCAGGAATTATTTTTCATGTAGAATAAGCAGATTGCATGGAGTCCAAGAAAAAGAGAAATAGTAATATAACTGTCCATTTTTTTCATGATATATAACTTTCAAAGTTTATATAACTATTGCACCTCAATTAGATTAAATTTTTATATAAATAATTGGGTTTGTAGATGAGAAAAACTTTCTTTCACATGGGCAGCACAGTAAATTGCAAAGGAAGAAAATAATACATTTTACAACAAAGTAACAAATTTACAAATATTGTAACTGATTGGATATCCTTCTTTCCTTGCCTTTTTTTTTTCCAAATTAATGTCTTTTATTACTTTTAGAAGGAAAATTAACACCAGCCATTTTGCATCACTGACTAATTTCAGTATCTAAGATTGGGAAACCATAGCATAGGTATAAACCAAGAGTTGCAGTAAAAACCCTTAGAGAGTTAAAATATTCTTTTTTCTAAATTCATAATTGTGTTATCTATGTTATTTCAGGGTCTGTCTAATTCATTTACTTTACTTGCTTGTGGGTCACATTCTCCTGCTTTTTCATATATGCAACTAATTTTGATTAGATGTCTAGATTTTCTTTTAATGAGTATAAAATTTGATTTTTGCAGCAACTTAAGTTTCTTGGGGAAAAACTTCATCCTTCTTAAAGTATGTTTTTGTTTTGTTGGGAGGATCTAGAGTAGCCTTTTTCTATAAGTTGTGAGCTTTTTTGGGATCTCTGCGTGTGTGCTGTAAGTGTTCAAACAAGGATACTCTTGATCACTTAACTTTTGACTCATCAATCCCACTTTTAGGTAATACCCAATAAAAATAAAAACATATGTCCATGAAAAATTTACACATGGCTGCTATAAGAGCTTTATTCATATTAATTGAAATATGAAACAAAACAAGTGTCTACCAATTAATAAATGAATAAACAAAATATAGTATGTTCATACAGTTGAATACTGAGCAAGAAGAGATAACTAATGATAAATGTTGAGAACATGAATGAAGTTCAAGAAACATCATGCTGAAAGAAAGAAGCTAGACACATATTATATGTACCAGGTGATATATAATTCTAGAAAAAGCAAAACTTAATTAACACAATAGATAACATACTGGTGGATGTCTAGGGCTGATATTGGGAACTATTGAGGTGCAGAAAGGAATATTTCAGAGAATGGAAGTGTTTGATGACTGACTATGGTGGTATTGTATGGGAGTAAGATCACCTAAGTTAAAAAACAATAGACATTTAAGAGGTGCTTCTTATATGTGAACTCAACAAAGTGAGTTAAGAAAGAAAAATATATACCTATCTGCAATTTTTGAACTTGAAGTAACTCACCTAGGGAAACAAAGTAGTATGCTAGGAGAGTCTAGAGTCACAGTCATATATTATGGGGTCAAATCAATCCTCACATTTGTAACAGTGGGCACTCTTTCTGAATCTTAACTTTACGGAGACGTAGTTTGACATCTCAGATTGACTCTGAATGATTCCATGTAGAACATGTCTCCCATAAGATACACAAAAAATATTAGTCCCCTTCTCTCTTCTTTGACATAAATTCTGTTTCTAGCATATGATTTAAGTGATGATGATCATTCAATAATGAAGACATTGTGAATTATTCATTCAAAATGATATTTATCCATAAATACAGACATATATAAAGTATATTATAAGTAATATATTTAATATTTACACATGTCAAAACTAAGACACAAAACCTAGTCAACCTTACTAGGGTCTGCTTCATGTTGACCTTTCTACTAGAATTAGCTGCGCCCACAGAGTGATCTGATTTCAGAAATACAGTAAGTTAAGTATTGACTGAGATTTTAGTGGGCAAAGCTAAACTAGCTTCTGGTTGTTCATTCATCGCTATAACCATATTTGTAATTGATGTGTGGAAATTATATATTAGAGTGATTCCTAAAGAATCCTCTTTTTAAAACTTTAAAATAGGTAGGGGTATAAAACACAGACATTTAGGCAAAAATATACACATGCGAGAGTGTGTGTGGAAGCTCATAATGAAGTATTTATTAAAACCTGTCAATACTACAGTCTTTAACATTTGAACAAAGTTTAAGAAGTCATTTAACTATTCCATATAAACTGCATAGATTTAGATTTTCATTTTCTTAGGCTATCCCATTTTCCAATAAAAATCATCGCTGTGACCTATCTTGCATCATTAACTGACATCTAAATTTCATCTGCTGGTGCTATAATAAATAGCCTAGGGAAAGGCTATATGGGAGTGCATAGCACATTAAGTAAGCTTCTGAACACAGAGAACTAATAATTTTATACTTTCTTAGAGAACAAATTGTTGGAAAGAAATAAACAAGTTTAAAGGGAGATCATGAAAACTGTATCTGGAAAAAAATGTATACTATTGAATACATTTCAAAAACTTTATTATGCAACTTTCCTTTCTCTCTACCTATGATACCCTAAATTATTTCCCAGCACACTCTCTCCAAAGATGCAAAATGAAAGTACCAGAATTCTAAATAAAATAAGCATACTTATTTTCTTATCAGTCTCTCACAAATATGCAAAAGTCTACTGTAAATAAAAATGTATTTTTTCATCTTACATCTTTTTTTTAAGATGCATTGAAAATAGCCATTGGAGTAAGAGCAGAATGAATATAACTATCTATGAGATGTGAAACAAAACCCTGCTATTACGTGTGTATCCATCAACAAGGAAATACATTTTAGAAACACAGAGGTGTTATTACTACTAAAAATAAAAATAAAATATTTCTACCACTAAACGACTAAAACTATAAAATATATACTGAGAGCATTCTGTGAATTGGTCAAAATATGAAGCACTTCACATCCATTAAAATATTTTATCTTCATTAGCCTCATGCAATTGGCAACAATATTCCATTTAACAAGTGATTTGCATGAGGTCATCCAAGACTAAGTGGTGGAGTTATGAATAAAATCCAGATGACATTCTCTTGCAGGTTGTGCTCTTTAGCTTAGGAAGTATCATTTAACTTTAATAACTAACAAGAAAAAAATCAAATGAAATATACTGTTATAGTTGAATAATCAAACCTGATTTGTGGAAAAAATACGTCTCTGAATCCATTAATATAAAATATTTGTAATGCATAATGTAAAGTGTATAGATTATAGAATATAATAATATAAGTATAAAATATAAGAGACCATAATTTAACCAATTTTAACATATATTAATTTAAATATAAAAATCTAGAGGTGCATGTGGGTGGCTCAGTTGAGTGTCTGACTTTGGCTCAGGTCATGATCTCATGGTTCGTGGGTTCAAGCCCAGTGTTGGGCTCTGTGCTGACAGCTCAGAGCCTGGAGCCCACTTCAGATTCTGTGTCTTCCTCTCTCTCTGTCCCTCCCATTCTCTCTCTTTTTCTCTCTCTCTCAAAAAATAAACATAATTTTTTTAATTCTAGAAATGTTTGCCACTATTACCATTCTTTTGTGTGTGTTTCCTTATTTGAAACTTTACAATTGGACTGTAATGTTGATTACAGAATAGGAAAGAATCATATAGAACATTGATTGAAAAAACTTGATAGCAGCGTTCAAGAGAGCACTTCAAACTAGTGTCATTTGACTATGTTCAATTGTCCTCTTGACATACTTCTGTGTGATTTGGCTGATTAATAATATATTAGCTTATATGTATTTAAATCAATTGCGTTGCCCAGGTCCTTGACATATTTCATGTCAACCTGTCTTACAGGAGAAAAATATGTTATGAAAACATTGAAAGAGGTTTTCTGAAACCTTGAAAGAAGTTTCAAAGTGGACTATTTAATTTTACCTAAATTAATAAAATTAGTTTAAATAGTTTAGTTATGAAAGGATTTGATATTCACTATTGATGAGAAACTGCTAAGTTGCCCATTGGTTCATGCAATAGAAACTTTGAATGCAAAGTATTAAACAGGAATAGAATCATTCATTTTAAAAAGTATTATACCAGGGTGCCTGGGTGGCTTAGTTGGTTAAGTGTATGACTCTTGATTTAGGCTCAGGTCAAGTTCTCATGGTTCCTGAAATTGAACTTTGTATCAGGCTCCATGCTGACAGCTCAGAACCTGCTTGAGATTTTCCCTCTCCCTCTCTCTGCCCCTTCTCTGCTCACTTGCAAGTACTCCCACATGTGCATGCACTCTCTCTCAAAATAAATAAATAGAAAGTACTATATTAGTGGATTGCCCATATTAATTTCCTTAAAATTAAATAGATTTAATAACTTCCTCTAATTCCTGTTAATCTTGAGAAAATTTAGACAATTATTTCCATACTTCTATAATGAGTTAATATTTGTTCCTTAGTAATTTTGTTTGTATTTTATTTGTTATAATAAATTGGCTTACACAATTGAGATGGGGAGATGTCTAAGCAAGTGCAGGCCATCAAGAAGGGGATACCATGAACAGCCTGGAACCACACAATCACAGGAGGCTGCTGTCCAGAACAGATATTCACTCTCCAGAGAGAGCCGTAGCCCTCTTAAGGACTTCCAGATGATTTAGTCTGGTCTCTCATAGAAAATTTCCCTCCCAACTGATTAAGTCAAGCAATTCCAGTATCATCCCCTATTTGAAAGTTAATTGATTAGGGAATTTGATTACGTCAAAATTTCCTTTTGCCATATAATGTAAGTTAGTCACAGAAGTAAGATCTATCACAGTCTGCCACACTCAACCTGAGGGAATTATAAATAGCATGGGCACAAGAAGGTGGGGATCTTGAGTACCACAGAATTCTGTCCACCAGAGAATGCAAAGATGTAGATGTTCCAAAAATCATAATTATAATTGTATTATTAGCCTCAAAAAAACCATAAAATTTGTTACATCATTTTAAGCATCTGATCATTTTTTTAACGAAAAGAATTTTCCTAACTCGATAGATCTTCTATAATACCAATTATTACCAGATTTCAATGTAAGTAAATTTGAACACAGATTATGAGGTTCTCTTGTATCTATTGCTTGTGTATAAATTAAGAGTTGGGTAATCAGATAAACCTGACAGAAAACGAGAAGCCAATAGAGCAATGATGTAACAACATATATTTTCCAGAATCAAGACCTGTATTTGCATTGTCTAGAGTCCAATGCATATGAGACAAATGTAGCATCTGTCACCAGAGAAGGCAGGCTTGTTTTCATTAACAAAATTTGTTGCAAGATATATAAGATGGACTTTCATCTTTATTGGGTTCTGAGTTGTCAAAGGAAGGAAGGGAACAGACATGACTGTAGATTGGAGGAAGTATTATGCTATAAAAGTCTCTTCCTTCCAGTGTAATCATTGGAAACCATTTCTCCTTTCTGATACCTAACAAATTACTCTTTCTCCCACACTTCATTTGAAGCCTAGGCTACAGCAATTA
Organism: Suricata suricatta; assembly: GCF_006229205.1. NCBI lineage: Eukaryota > Metazoa > Chordata > Mammalia > Carnivora > Herpestidae > Suricata > Suricata suricatta. Next base: position 47,584,043 of record NC_043703.1, on the reverse strand, counting down.
GAGGAATTACGTGCAATCTTTACCATATGATTTCTCTTCCACTTCAAAAAAAATGTTGTTTTTTTCTTTCATATGTATCTGAATGTATTTTATAATGATGAAGACATGTTTTAATAATCAAATCTTTCAAGCTAGCGATGATTCAAAAGCTGACTGTTTGATCTTGTCAGGTTTCCAGAATGTCTTAAAAAATGAACAGCACATTTTCAGATCATTATAGAAGAGATTTTAGGTTGATGGCATGATATTTTATCTTCAAATGGAGAAAATGCCCAAGAGTAAGCAATTTTCAAAATGTATAGCCCAACAAAGATAGGAACATATGAAAGAATTGTTACACTGAAGGATGATGAATAGTTTCTAGCTTTTCTGATTAATGGACTGTTCAGAAAGATGTGCATCTGGGAGCATTGAGTTTAAAATTAAATGTGAGGAATTCCTGAGTTTTAATTTCATATCTTCAAACATATGACTCTGTAATTTATGCAAGCTGTGATGGATTTTTTAAGCGGCATTTAAGATGAGCAGTGTCAATTTCACAGGAGAATAATAAAGAATTTTCTATGTGTTCGTTACTTCATACAGGCAACTGAAGAGGGAGAATGAAGTCAGTTACTTCATTGGCATCCTATAAATACAACATTTTAAAATTCTGAATTTTGTTTTGTCCTTAGTGTTCTTCATATATAAGTGGTATTTTAACCTAATATCACACTGTAAAAATCTTGCCTAAAATCTTAAAATTTTGCATAATTACCTTCTACACCTTCTTACTTTGATATTATTTGCATTTTACATTAAAAATATAAAGGTATAGGTGCATCTATGTGGCTCAGTTGGTTGAGCATCCAACTCTTGATTTCAGCTCAAGTCCTGATCTCAAGGTTGTGGGAGCCTGCCTGTGATTTTCTCTCTCTCTCACTCTCCCTCTCTCTCTGTCTCTGTCTCTCTCTCTCTCTCTCTCTCTCTGCTGCTGCTGCTGCTGCTGCTCTCCTCCTCTGGTACTCTTGTAGTCTTTCTTTAAAATAAATACATAAGTAAATATAAATATCAAATATTTCTGATACTTTCATATACATTAAGATTTTAGTTCTCACTATCAAAACACAAGAGAAATACTAATGGTAGAGACTTCAGACATTTTGAATTATTTACATACTGAAGCTTTTGCAGATGAACATTTATAGAGAGACTGTGTGGGATTGCCTTTCACTCTGGGACATTTAATATAAAAGATAAAATGTTGGCTTCAATCCCATTAACTACTGAGGTAGATACTTTGATTAGCTCTCTCATCATTTTCTATCATGAGAAAGCTAAAACTAATTTTCCTAGAATCTCTTGTAGCTGAATAAAGTTATGCCAATTAGAGGTATTTACACAAGATTTAAATGGCCAGAAATAAAGCACACACGTCCATGGTGGCTAACACACAAATTCCCCAAATGAGAGTGTTTGCAACTGCTCAATGATCAATTTATGTGTGTTGTAGGTGTGAGACAATTTTGGAAGTGGCTCCCATGGGAGCAATACCAGTAACCCCTTAATTTCAAATATTAAGTCCAAAGATGGGATCTTGGAAATAAATGTCCAGTGCCCTTCTTACTTCTAATACAGCCCTTCGAAACATTTAATAAGCACTGGACCTAATCCCCCAAAGTTTAAAATACTGATGATCCCCCCATATTAAACCTTGACCAACATAACCACCAATTTTTAACACAGCATTTATGGAGAATAAATAACTCAACTACTTTCTTCAATTGCAATTTCTTTCACATTTATATATGAACAGTATATATAACATATGAACAGTAGTAAAAATACCAATTATTATTTGATAGTGCATGGGGAAGTATTTGGTTTTGTTTTAGAAAAATAGAAAAATTTCACATAAGAGGAAATTTTTGATTTTTGTCTCTGAGTTTCAACTAGGTCTTATCTGAGTCACTTAAGCTTATCTTGCCCCCCCCCAAAAGAAAGGTAAACATAATAACCATAAGAAGTTATTCTTCAACTCTACATTTGAAAGGTATTTTCCAAACCTTAATTTTTCCATTCATTAGAATATCAAAAACCAGAGATATAAAATAGTATATATGGTCATCATTCAAGACTCTAGTTACTGGTTCTGAGAATTTTAAAGAAATATGCTGCGTAATGTTTACATCATCTCAACATTTATGTATTGAAATACTAATCCTCAATGTAACCATATAGGAGGTGGAGACATTGGGAGGGGATTATGTCTTGAAAGTAAAGTCCTCATGAGTGGGGTTAGTGCTCTTAGACATGAGAACCTATGTGACAAACGCCCTGAAAAGGACACATAGGAACCAGAAGCAGGCTCTCCCAGACACTGAATCTGTTGGCATCTTGATCTTGGTCACTGTAGCCTCCACAATTGTGAGCAATAATTGGTTGTTGTTATGTTTATGGTATTTTTGCTATAATAGCCTGAATAGACTAGGACAGCTGGGTATAGTTCTTCTGGACTTTAATACAAATAATGTAATTATAAACAACTGGATGTTAAAAACTCTTTACTTATTTTAGAAACCATTATCACATTCAAAATAGACTGCAAAAACTGCAGAGAAATAACTTAAAATATAATGATCACTGATTAACAATATGTCTTCTGGTAGACTGTCTTTTAAATGCTCTTTCTGGAGCACCTGGTTGGCTCCATCGGTTAAACGTCTTACTTCAGGTCAGTTCATGAATTAATGGTTTGTGAGTTTGAGCCCTGCATTGGGCTTTGTGATGACAACTCTGAGCCTAAAGCCTGTTTCAGAATCTGTGTCTCCCTCTCTCTCTCTGGCCCTCTCCTATTCACATGCTGTGTCTCTCTGTCTCAAAAATAAGTAAACATTTAAAAATTTTTAAAAAATAAATAAAAAGTAAAGGCTCTTTCTGAGGGTGATATGAATGGAATAGAATGAGCCATTTAATACATTATACATGAATATTATTAGAAAATGCACTATATTTTCACATGTTATAAAATCTTGTTAAAATAAACTTATATGTAGATATACAAGTCATACACATGCATACATCTTATTGTTATTCTCCTTGTGTATATGAAAATAGTCAAGAAAAGAAAGAGAGACAACTGTAGAAAAATAATGAAAATGTGGATTGAAGAGCAAGAAGAGGAAAGGTGGAAAAATAATTTAATTTATTTTAAGCAATATTTTTTGTTTATACACAAATAAAAGGGGATTCTACTTTTTGAGAAAATGTTGATTTTTAAAACAATTTTTGACTGAGTATTAATAACTTTCTGGATATGCTTGTGTAGCATATCTTTATAATGAATGAACTAACCACAATATACATGCAAAACCTACTCTAACAAGAGATCTTTATTTGTAACAATAAAACAACTGAGAATCCTGCTTCTCAGAAATTCTCCTGTAACAATAACAGTATAATGTATGCACATGAAAATCCTTTATATCTATGGGTTGTGGAAATTGCATTGATTATACAACAGATGAATAGACTGAACATGCACAGGATTTAACTTTACCAAAATTAGATAAAACAGAAAAAAACAAAGCATCAATACAGAAAATGACATCTTAACATCAAATATATATTTTAGCTATCATCCATTTTAATTTTTCATGAACTAAGCATATTTAGATGTTTTTAAAATTTTAAAAATACATATTAGAATGCTTTTGTAAAAATTGAAAGTCGGCAAGTGAAAATATACATATATGTAATATACAAATAAATGTGATATATCAATATATTTCATAATATATATGTGTAATACATGTGTATACTATATATCATATATGTATACAATAGATATCATATGCATTGTGTATTTTTCTTTTCTCACAATATGCCATGGAGATTAATCCATGTCAGGATTTTTAGAGATCATTTATTCCCTTAAATGCTGCATAATAGTCTATGATATGAATTTATACACAAACCTTTACCCAGTCAGCTACTAAATAGTTTAGACTTTGTGGTTTAAATGGTCTCTTTCACAACTACTCAACAACAACATGTAGCATGAGAATGATCATTGACAATATGTAAATCAATGGAGGAAGGTATGTTCCCATAAAGTGCTATGTAGAAAACTAGGCAAGTCCTAGTTGTCCAGATCTGATCTACACAGTTAGTTTTAAAGGGTATCCCTTGATATTCAATTTGGCTTTTAATGAATAGCTTATTATTACATACAAACATATTATAGTTTTATGTAAACATCATATTTTCACATATACTTATATTCACACAGAAATTAATTTCATAGAAACTTTAATTCCCTATTATATACAGCATCAATCATTTTAAGCAATAATATATGAGATATTTTTCATCTTTGCCAATATGGTACATAAAATTAATATCTCATTGTATTTTTAAGATACATTTCTCTTTTGATCAGTGGAGTTGCACATAATGTCATTGATTGGTATTATCATCTTTTTTTAACCTTACACTATATATGTATATCCTTTGCTTATTTTTCTAAACATAGCTCAGCATTTATCTTGTCTAGTTACAAATATCTTGTTAGAGTTTTATTAAAAATGAGTTTAAATTAGATTAATTTATGAGAAAATATCTTAAGGGTTTATGAAAAATAGTTTGTGAAAAAAACATCTTTAATGGATGGGTGTAAGGGGCCAGCAAATTCCCATAGTAAATACATGTCAAGCAGTCCTCTGCCAAGAAGGATGGTGATCAAACATACATATTTAGACTATCTCTAATGATTTTACTGGCTTCTGGGAATGGGAATTGGAAATCACTGGAAATGTCTTTATCAAAGAATGGAATGACCTAATGAATACCCAGTTATGGTATCAGCTAGAATTTAACAACTTGTGTGATGGGACAGGATGTAGTAAGCTGTCTGGACTAATGACTATTATGTGGTGCTGTTTCACACTAAGCTTAAATAATCAAACCTATGAATAAATGTAGGAGTATTTCCTTTCATGTTGACATTATTACACTTTTACAGTATGTTCCCCAACATGGATTTTCCTTCTTGGGAGGCCTTAGTTCATTAGAGATCACTACTTCCACATGTGAACAACGGTATAGTTGAACCTAAAGGTGTGACCGGCCCTGTTCAGTTTTTGTCCCTCTTGCTCTGTTGCAACAGTGGAATCACAGGGCTAATGAACTGACTGTGTCATTAATCCTGATGTTAAACAGGAAACAACTTTAATGACACACTCTTTCTCTTTACCAGTGAAGAAACTGACACTACTCAAATTCAGTAAAAACTATTCTGCAGAAGTGATTTCATAGTTTAGTAAATAATTTGCATCTTAAAAGGATAATTTCATCACATTACATCTTAGTTTGGAGACTCAGAGATTACAGTGATTTACCCAAGATAGATCTATGATAAATACAGAGTTTTCCTGATTCTCAGTCTAATAATTTCCATTTGATAATTGGCTTCTAAGATTCATTTAAGGTCACATATCTTTAGAACAGACAATGCTAAATTATCACTCTGAATACTATTTTGGAGAGAAATTTTAAAGTAAAATGTACTTGTTAATAATTGTGAGCAAAATTTTATATAGAAAAATATAGAAATAGAAATATAAACTGGACTAAGATTTTTTAATAGTATATTGCCAAGTTGTTTCCATATAACACCCAGTGTTCTTCCCCACAAGTGCCCCTCTCTATGACCATCACCCACCCTCAGCTTTCCCCCTTCCTCTTGAGCCCTCAGTTTGTTTTTAGTATTCAGGAGACTCTCATGATTTGCCTCATTCCCTCTCCCTAACTCTTTTTCCCCCCTTTCAATTACCATGGTCCCCTGTTAGGTTTCTCCTATTAGACCTATGAATGAAAACATATGGTATCTGTCCTTCTCTGCCTGACTTATTTCGCTTAGCATGACACCCTCGAGTTCCATCCATGTTACTACAAATGGCCAGATTTCATTCTTTCTCATTGCCATGTAGTATTCCATTGCATATATGTACCACTTCTTTATCCATTCATCAGGTGATGGGCATTTAGATTCTTTCCATGATTTGGGTATTGTTGAAAGTGCTACTATGAACATTGGGGTACATGTGGCCCTATGCATCAGCACTTCTGTATCCCTTGGGTAGATTCTCCAGCAGTGTTATTGCTGAGTCATAGGGGAGTTCTATTGTTAATTTTTTGAGGAACCTCCACACTGTTTTCCAGAGCGGCTGCACCAGTTTACATTGCCACCAACAGTGTAGGAGGGTGCCCATCTCTCCACACCCTCACCAACTTCTATAGTCTCTTTATTTGTTCATTTTAGCCACTCTGACCGGTTTGAGATGGTATCTCAGTGTAGTTTTGATTTGTATTTCCCCGATGATGAGTGACACTGAGCATCGTTTCATGTGCCTGTTGGCCATCTGGATGTCTTCTTGGGAGAAGTGTCTATTCATGTTTTCTGCCCATTTCTTCACTGGATTATTTGTTTTTCAGGTGTGGAGTTTGGTGAGTTCCTTGTAAATTTTGGATACTAGCCCTTTTTCTGATATGCAATTTGCCACTATCTTTTCTCATTTGGTGGGTTGCCTATTCATTTTTTTATTGTTTTCTTTGCAGTGTAGAAACTTTTTATCTTGAAGTCCCAATAGTTCACTTTTGATCTTGATTTCCTTGCCTTTGGGGATATGTCGAGTAGAAAATTGCTGCGATTGAGGTCAAGGAGGCTATTTCCTGCTTTCTCCTCGAGGGTTTTTCTGGTTTCCTTTCTCGCATTCAGGTCCTTCATCCATTTTGAGTTTATTTTTATGTATGGTGTAAAAAAGTGGTCTAGTTTCATTCTTCTGCATGTTGCTGTTTATTCTCCCAGCACCACCTGTTAAAGAGGCTGTCTTTTTTCCATTGAATACTCTTCCTGCTTTGTCAAAGATTAATTGGACATACATTTGTGGGTTCAGTTCTGGTCTCTCTATTCTATTCCATTGGTCTATTTGTCTGTTTTTGTGCCAATACCATACTATCTTGATGATGACAAGTTTGTAGTAGAGACTAAAGTCTGGGATTGTGATGTCTCTCATTTTGGTTTTCTTCTTCAATATTACTTTGGCTATTCAGGGTTTTGTGGGGGTTTTTTTTGTGGTTCCGTACGAATTTTAGGATAGTTTGTTCTAGCTTTGAGAAGAATACTGGTGCAATTTTGATTGGGATTGCACTGAATGTGTAAATTGCTTTGGGTAATAATGACATTTTAACAATGTTTATTCTTCCAACCCATAAGCACGGAGTGTTTTTCCATTTCTTTGTGTCTTCTTCAATTTCTTTCATAGCTTTCTATTGTTTTCATCATAAAGGTCTTTACATCTTTGGTTAGGTTTGTTCCTTGGTATTTTATGGATTTTCGTGCAGTTGTGAATGGGATCCGTTTCTTGATTTCTCTTTCTGTTGCTTCATTATTGGTGTATAAAAAGCAACCGATTTATGTACATTGATTTTGTACCCTGTGACTTTGCTGAATTCATGGATCAGTTCTAGAAGGCTTCTGGTGGACTCGATAGGGTTTTCCATGTAGAGTATCATGTCATCTGCTAAAAGTGAAAGTTTGACTTCTTTGCCAATTCTGATGCATTTTATTTCCTTTTGTTGTCTGATTGTTGATGTTATGACTTCCAGCACTATGTTGAACAACAGTGGTGAGAGTGGACATCCCTGTCATGTTCCTGATCTCAGGGGGAAAGCTCTCAGTTGTTCCCCATTGAGGATATTAGCTGTGGGCTTTTCATAAATGGCTTTTATAATGTTTAAGTAAGTTCCTTCTATCCCAACTTTCTCTTGAGGGTTTTTATTAAGAACGGATGCAGTATTTTGTCAAATGATTTTTCTGCATTTATCAACAGAATCATACGGTTTTTATCTTTTCTTTTGTTAATGTGATGGATCACATTGATGGATTTGTGAATATTGAACCAGCCCTGTAACCCAAGAATGAATCCCACTTGATCATGATGGATAATTCTTTTTATGTAATGTTGAATTCGGTTTGCTAGTATCTTGTTGAGTATTTTTGCATCTGTCTTCATTAAGGATATTGGCTTGTAATCCTCTTTTTTAATTGGGTCTCTATCTGGTTTGTGAAGCAAAGTGATGCTGGCTTCATAGAAAGAGTTTGGAAGTTTTCCTGCTATTTTTATTTTTTGGAATAGCTTGAGAAGGATGGGTGTTAACTCTGCTTTAAATGTCTGGTAGAATTCCCCTGGGAAGCCATCCTGCCCTGGGCTTTTATTCATCGAGAGATTTTTGATAACTGATTCAATTTCTTCATTGGTTATGGGTCTGTTCAGATTTTCTATGTCTTCCCATTTGAATTTTGGTAGTGCATGTGTGTTTAGGAATTTGTCCATTTCTTCTGGATTGTCCAGTTTGTTGGCTTATAATTTTTCATAGTAATCTCTGATGATTATCTGTATTTCATAGGGATCAGTTTTAATAGATCCATTTTCATTCATGATTCTGTCTATTTGGGTGTTCTCTATTTTCTTTCTGAGGAGTCTAGCTAGAGGTTTATCAATTTTGCTGATGTTTTCAAAAAACCAACTCTTGGTTTCATTGAGCTGTTCAGTTGTTTTTTTGGATCCTATATTATTTCTGCCCTGATCTTTATTATTTCTCTTCTTCTGCTGGGTTTGGGATGCTCTTGCTGCTCCCCTTCTAGTTTTCTTAGGTGCTCTGTTAGATTTTGAATTTGCACTTTTTCTAGTTTGTTAAAATAGGCCTGGATTGCAATATACTTTCTTCTTAGAACTGCCTTTGCTGCATTCCAGAGAGTTTGGATTGTTGTATTTTTGTTGTCATTAGTTTCCATATTTTTTAAATTTCTTCTCTAATTGCCTGGTTGGCCCAATCATTCTTCAAAAGAGTGGTTTTTAACCTCTACATTTTTGGAGTTTTTCCAGATTTTTCCTATGTTTGATTTCAAGTTTCATAGCATTGTGATCTGAAAGTGTGCATGGTATGATTTCAATTCATTTATATTTATGGAGGGCTGCTTTATGCTCCAGTATGTGACCTATCTTGGAGAATGTGCCATGTGCACTAGAGAAGAAAGTAAATTCCTAGCTTCAGGATTCAGAGTTCTAAATATATCTATTAATTCCATCTGTTCCAATGTGCCTTTCAGGTCCATTGTTTCTTTAGTGATTTTTTTGCCTGGTTGACCTATCCATTGCTGTAAGTGGAGTATTAAAATCCCCTGTGATAAGCACATTTTTATCAATAAGATTGTTTCTGTTTGTGATTTGTTGTTTTATGTATTTGGGTGTTCCCGAATTCAACACATAGATGTTTATAATTGTTAGCTCTTCTTGATGTGAGACCCTGTAATTATTATATAATGTCCCTCTTCATCTTTTGTTACTGCTTTTACTTTAAAGTCTAGTTTACTTGATATAAGTATGGTTATTACTCCAGCTTTCTTTGGACTTCCAGTCTCATAATAGATATTTCTCCATTCCCTTACTTTCAATCTGAAGGTATCTTCAGGTCTAAGGCGAGTCTCTTGTAGACAGCAAATAGATGGATTTTGATTTTTTATTCATTCTGCTACCCTGTGTAGTTTGATTGGTGTATTCAGTCCATTTACATTTAGTGTTATTATTGATAAATGTGGGTTTAGATTCATTGTGTTCTCTGTGGAGTTCATGTTTGTAGTAATGTCTCTGATGCCTTATATTCCTTGCAACATTTCCCTCAAAGAGTCCCTCTTAGGATTCCTTGTAGGGCTGGTTTGGTGGTGATGAATTCTCTCAATTTTTGTTTATATGGGAAAACCTTTATCTCCCTTCTATTTTGAATGAGAGGCTCACTGGATAAAGGATTCTTGGTTGCATATTTTTCCTGTTCATCACATTGAAGATTTCCTGCCATTCCTTTCCTGCCTGCCAAGTTTCATTAGATAGGTCTGTGACTACTCTGATAGGTTTCCCTTTGTATTTCAGGGCTCTTTTATCCCTAGCTGCTTTCAGACTTTGTCTTTATATTTTGCCAGTTTCACTATGATATGTCATGCCGAAGGTCGATTCAAGTTATGTCCTATGGGAGTTCTATGTACCTCTTGAATTGCAATGTCGTATTCTTTCCCAAGATTTGGGAAGTTCTTGGCTATAATTTGATCCAACACCTCTTCAGGACCTTTTTCTCTTTCTTCTTCTTCAGGAACTCCTATGATACGGATATTGTTGAATTTGATTGTATCATTCAGTTCTCGAATTCTCCTTTCCTGCTCCTGTATCAATTTCTCTGTCTTTTTCTTGGCTTCCTCTTTTGCTATAACTGTGTCTTCTAATTCACCTCTTCTCCTCTCTGCCTCTTCAATCCATGCAGTGGCCTCCTCTGTTTTATTATGCACCTCATTTATAACCTTTTTTAACTCGTCACAGCTCTTTTGAAGGTCCCTAGTCTTTGTATCAATAGCTTCTCTGATGGCTTCCATGCTTTTTTCAAGCCCAGCAATTAATTTTATGACAATTGTTCTAAATTCTTGTTCAGTTACGTTGCTTGTGTCTGTTTTGAGCAGTTCTGTAGCTGTGATATCTTCCTGGAATTTGTTTAGAGGAGAGTTCTTTCATTTCATCATTTTGGCTAGCACTGTGCACCTGTTAGTATTGCTCTATTAAAGGTGACTCTTTGACTGTCCAGGGCCTGTCATTTCAGGAGGTGTTCTTTTAATGATGTATCTTGGTTTCTCTTGTTATTTCTCTGATTATTTTATTTCCCTACTCAGTAATATTTGGGAATCTCCACAATGTGTGCTTTGGCCTGTTTCTTGAGGTAGCCCTGAAATGGAAACACACAGATATACAAAAACACAGGGAACAAAAGCACGCAAATATACAAGCAAATCAAATAAACAAACCAAAAGGGGAAGGAAAAAAAAAAAAAGGAAAGAAAGGACAGGGAAAGAAAAAAAGAAGTTTGGAGGCGGGGCGGGGGGGGGACAGAAACAGCCAGAGATAAAGGACAGTCCCAGAGCATGAGAGCATAAAACCTGTGGAGGGGAGAGATAAGAAGGAGATAAAGGGAGGGGCGTGCCTGGATGACTCAGTCGGTTATGCATCCAGCTTCGGCTCAGGTCATGATCTCACAGTTCGTGGGTTCGAACCCCGCATCGGGCTCTGTGCTGAAAGCTAGCTCAGAGCCTGGAGCTTGCTTCAGATTCTGTATCTCCCTCTCTCTTTGACCCTCCCCTGCTCGTGCTGTCTCTCTCTGTCTCTCAAAGATAAATAAAAAACATAAAATTTTTTTTTTAAAAAGAATGAGATAAGGGAAAATATATTTGGAAGGCAAGAATTGATCTAATCACAACAGTGCATAAATGTTGATCTTTCCCAGACTCTAAAGGGGAAAAGGAGAAAAGAAGGAAAAATGAAAATAGCAAAGGGAAAACTTTAAAATAATAATAATACTAATAATAATTTTTAAAAAGCAGCTCTCCAGCGTGGATGGGTATGGTTTGGTGTAGGTAGGTCGAGTCTCAGGGGTTGCTCTCTGAGGCCCTGCCTTAGTGGTTGCAGGGAGAAGAATGGCAGCTCCCCAAGTCCCCCTCAGACCATGCGTTGCAAGCCACTCTCTTGAGTCCGATCTCCCTGTGCCACAGGTGAGCCAAATTGCTTTGGTTTTCTAAATAATCTCCGCCAAGTTTCTAAATCCTAGTCCATTCACTTTAATGCTGCTCCCCCAGATAAACGTCCTCCCACAGGCAGGCAGCTTTCTAGCCAGGACTGAATGAAGGACTGGGGAGTCAGCTTTTCCCTGGCTCTGCCTAGTCTGCCAGCTGCCGAGCCCAAGGGAGAATAAGCCCGCTGAGGCAGATGAATTTCTTTCCCAGCACCCAGCAGCTATATATGGGATGTCTGTATCTCTCTGTCCCTAGTCAAGGTCTCCCCTCTCCAGAGATCACTCTATGGGCATTTTTGGTCTCTCTTTCTCTTTCCCTCGGCTCTTGCCACTCTACAGACTTTTGGATGTTCGACATTCAACGCGTCGGCTCAGAATGGCTCTGCACACATGACCCTCCACGGTCTGTGCCGCTTCTGCACACAAAGCCCTCTGCAGCACCTTTCTGTGTGTTCTCTCTCCCTGCTCCACTGTGGGCTCTCGCTCCCTCCCCTCATAGCCTCAGGTCCCAGTTCATACTCACTCAGGCACCCATGAGGATTTCATCTATAAGGAGTTCGTGTGTGCACCTCCCATTTGTGCATATCAGAGTATTGTGGCTTTAGTCCTCAGTTTGATAGTTGCGGGTGGGTGGAGACTACTGAGCTCCCTACTTCTCCGCCATCTTGCCGCTCCCCTGGACTAAGTATTAAGATATTCTTTAACAGTTATTTCACACAATATGACTTTTGAGTCATTTATTTAGAAAGCATAGATAATATTAGAAATGATAATTTGAGGCGTTTTACAAAGAGGTTCTGTATCATGTCAGATTTGCGAATATTTACTTGACTAAAAATTAGTTCAGGACTACTATTTTGGGCAATCATAAACATTTTCCACTGAGGTCCTTTTAGAATTATATATACCAGATAGAATATAGAATAATATAACATACTTAAATAATATAATTTAGGACTATAAATAATGCAGCTTGGGACTATAAATCACCTGCTTTCCTTTTTTAGGATATAGCATTTACTATTAAAATCTGTTTGTTTCATCTAGGACACAATATAAATGAATGTTGGCAAAATAATACACATATAGAGGCACATTTGCCATGACAAATCATTTTCTATAAATGTATTCTATAATATATTTGACATGTATTAACTGGTAAGACATACAAATGATTACATATTAATGATTTGGGCTGCACTGTACCTAAAATTATTAAACATATTCAGAGTTTACTTTGTTTTAGTTTGGCTGATATCCATCCCAAAAAATCCAAAAGAATAGAAACATGCAAATAAAATATAATAATTAGAGTGATAGTTTCAGTTCAGTTCCATATTTGGTCTCCATTATTAGTGCCAATATACATTTACTTATCGCCAATCCATTTTCTTTCAAAACTGTTATTTCTCAAAAATTATTTTAATAAATTTAAACCTCTGGAAATTAAAAAAAACTAGCTTGTTTTGAAGACAGTCTCTAGGTGAAAATTTTTTATTTTTTAATTATTTTCAAAATTTTTATTTATTTATTTTGAGAGAGAACAATATTACATGCACAAGAAGAGAAGGAGAGAAAGAATCTTAAGCAAACTCCATTCTGTCAGCACAGAGCTCGATGCAGGATTCGATCTCCTGAATTGTAAGTTCATGACCTGAGCCAAGATAAAGAGTCAGATGCTTAATCAACTGAGTCACCCAGGCACCAGCCGCTAGGTGAAAAAAATATTAAAGCATAGGAAAGAAATAGAAGACTATCTCTGATGCCACTGATGGCAAAGATATAATGAAAGGTGAGCAAGATATCTTCAGTTTTTCTTTTCCACCTCCAGTATATTTGTTGATATTAATTTGGTGGCAGAAAGGCTGAGGAGTTACTAAAAAGAGGATGCTAAATGGCTGAGAATATTAGCAAAGCTCCCAACATTCTCAACAGAGTGTGGATCACACACAGAGTTCAGTCTCACCAAACAGAGGAGATGGTAGTAAAACAATTAGGTTTGCACTTGGGGCTTTCAAAGAACTGCAGTATCTGACAAACCAGAAATTAATCAGTTCTTACAAAGATTAAAGCATAGGTTTAAATGAGTTCACTCTCTGGATTGAGGTAATCTACCCCTAAATAACTATATGTCAAAGTCAAAAATAAATTATGTGAGGAATAATAAAACAGCATCAAGAATCTCAAATTGCCTATACACACTGAATACACAATAATGAGAGATTCAACAGAAATTCTAGGCATACAAGCAGCCAGAACACATGGTCAGAGCTCTGAATGTAGCTGGATGGAATAAGGTCTCCCTGAACTGTAATTCCTACAATGAAGTACTATAAGTTCTGCAATAAATACAGAAATAACTATTATTACAATATACTAAAACACTGAATATTAAACAGCAATGAAAATTAAGTACAGTTACAGTGAACCAAAGGAACATATTACCCAAACATAATATTTAGAATAGAAACTATGGCACGAGAAATTCATGTATTATGATTTCACTTACATAAAATTCAAAAATAGAGTAATATATGTTGTTATATCTCATTATAGTGACTTTCTTTATATTTGTGACTGTGATTTATGAGTATATCTCAACATATTGTTAATGCTCTTTTTTTATTCTTATAGTGATTAAATGGGTTCATTCTAGCTGTGATCATTCATTGAGCTGTATTCTTAAGATGTATACCTTCTACATTAAAAGACAATAAAACTTTCCTACAATGGCTTTAGGATCATGTAACATTTTATGGATATTAAATGATAGTGACACTTTAAAAATGCTAAATAACATTTATTTCCTTAATTTTCAATTTGTAGAGTAATTAATGTAGCTGTAATTCGTAAGTTAATTAGTATAGCATATCCATTGTTGACTTGTATACAGGTGCTTGTGAGAAATTCTGACATAGATGTAGTAACAATTATAATAATAAGCATGTTGGAGAAGGAGAGAGCACAATTAACTTCTCTGCTAAGTATTTCCATTTGCTTGGAAATAATGCAAGAAACAACCACAGAAAATCTCTGAAAGATGATAAGGGAAAGGCAAACTGGTTTGGAGTCCCCAGGACTGGAGGAACATGATAGTGGTGGAGTGTCTTAGCAACCCTGACCCAACAAAAGAAGGCAACCCAGCCACAGGGTTTCTACCACCAACCTAGCAATAGAAGGCAGGTCAGGTAGGCTCCTTCCTTTCCTACATCAAAATGGAAAGCCCCCAGCAGTAGAGAGGCCAGAACCAAAGGCAAAGAATTTCAGTTGAAAGACATGTCACCAATAAGCAACTAGCAAGAGTACTATACTTCCTCACTAGATTCAAGTTTCCCCTTTCCTCAATATCCTCCTCCCCATGTAGATTGATCTAGAGCAGTGGGTAAACACACCAAGGGTTCTTCAATAATAAGTGACCCATAAATACTGAGACAGCCTTTGAGCAACAGTGAGAGGACCTGCAACATAAGAATCAGCCCTGCCAAAAAAGCCTCTTTATGTCTAAGAATGTGAGAAGTCCTTCCTTCACCAAGAGATACAAGGGTGGATAGGCAGCACTGGCAAGGAGAAACTTCCCGAATTAAATGGCCTGTCCTCAGAAGCGGTTAGTCCTCATGAGTCTGAGACACCCACTCCCACTGGGAAACATGAAGATAGCCAGGCAACATTGACAAGAAAAAACCCAACCTGAAATGTGACATGGCCAAGGAAGCTCTTTATTCCAGTTGACAAGACACCATACCCCACCCAGAGACACCTGTTTGCCTGGGGACACCTAAAGAATGGATTCCTTCCCAAGTACCAGGCCAGGAAATCCTCTTCATTGTAATAAGCCTAAGATTCTGCTTTTCCTTTTTTTTCCATAATATTTTATTGTCAAATTGTTTTCCATACAACACCCAGTGCTCTTCCCCATAAGTGCCCTCCACCATCACCACCACCTCTTTTCCCCCTTCCCCTTTCCCCTTCAACTCTCAGTTCATTTTCAGCATTCATTAGTCTCTCAAATTTTACATCCCTCTCTCTCCCCAACTCTCTCTCCCTCCTTTGCTCCCCCATGTTCTCCATTAGGTCTCTCCTGTTTTCCTGTTAGACCTATGAGTGCAAACATATGGTATCTGTCCTTCTCTGCCTGGCTTACTTCGCTCAGCATGACACCCTCAAGGTCCATCCACGTTCCTACAAATGGCCATATGTCATTCCCTCTCATTGCCATGTAGTACTCCATCGTGTATATATACCACATCTTCTTAATCCATTTGTCAGGTGATGGACATTTAGGCTCCTTCCATGTT
>NC_043703.1:47553723-47568002 GCF_006229205.1 Suricata suricatta | reverse complement strand
TCTAATTCACCTATTCTTCTCTCTGCCTCGTCAATCCTTGAGGTGGCTGCCTCCAGTTCATTATTCACCTCACCTATAGCCTTTTTTAACTCATCAGTTGATTCTTTGATGCTTTTCTCAACCCCGGTGATTAATCTTATGACAAGGTTTTTAAATTCTTGATCTGATATGTTGTCTAGATCTGCCTTGATCAGTGCTGTGGCTGTGACTTCTTCCTGGAAGTTCTTCAGGGGAGAGTTTCTTCGTTTTGTCATTTTTGCCAGTTTTCTGTCTCTTGTCACCTTTAGAAAGCTCATTGTGCACTGTGCACCTATTAATATTTCTCTGTTAAAGGAGGCTTATTGACTGTCCAGGGTCTGTTGTTTCAGGAAATATTCTCTTAATGGTGTCTCTCGGTTTCTCTTGTTGTGCCTGTGAGTATTTTAATTCCCTACTCTGCAATATTTGGGACTTGCCTTCTTGCACACTTTGGCTTGTTTCTTGGTGTAGTCCTAAGAAGGAAAACAGACAGACAAACACAGAGGGAACAGAAGCACACATACACACAGACAAATCAATCAATGAATCACATTAAAGGGGAGAAAGAAAAGAAAGAAAATGGGAAGGAAAGAGAAGAACAGAAGAGAAGAAGAGAAAATAAATAGAAAAGAGAAAGAAGAAAAGAAAAATTAAAAAAATATAAAAGGGGGTCGGAGATAATAAAGGACAGAAGACAGTTTAAAAGTGTATGACCAGTTGAGGGGAGAGGTAAGGATGAGATATTGGAGTATATATCTGGGTTGCAAGAAGGTGAAAAAGTAAGGGAGAAAGGAGAAAGGAAAATAAGGAGTAAAAATTTAAAAGAATTAAGTAAAGAGAAAGGAAAAAAGGTAATAATAACAAAGAAATAAGTAGGAAAAAGGTGAGGAAATTAAAAAAATTATATATATTATATATATATAATATATATATAAAAGAAGCAGCAGCTCCCCCTGGTGGATAGGCATGGTTTGATGTGGTAGGTCTTGGAGGCTGCTCTCAGAGGCTCTGCCTTGGTGTCTATGGAGATTAGAATGGCAGCAAGCCAAGCTCCGCTAAACTAAGCATGATCGGCCACTCTAATGAGTCCAATCTCCTTGGGCTGCAGTTGAGCCGAATAGTATTTTCCAGGCCCACCTTGGTTCAAAATTCCAGTCCGTGCACGTTTGTGCTATCACAAATGAAATGTATTTGTTTTGGTGGCTTGCTTCTTAGGGCGAGGAATCAGTTTGTCTTGGCTCAGGCAGGGATTTCAGCTGCCCCTGCCTGAGGCGAAATGAGCAGCAGGAGTAGAAGTGCGCACCTTCACAGACTCAATTGCGTAGTCCCCACCCTCAGCCAGGATTGCGATTGTCACTCAGGTATCCTTGAGGTTCCCTTCTTTCTGGAGTCCATAGTCTCTCCTAACGCTCTTGCAGATGAGACTAATGTCCCTCTCAGTTCGATAGATGGGGTGGATGGAATCTACAGAGCTCCCTTCCTCTCCGCCATGTTGGCTCTTCCCCCCAAGATTCTGCTTTTCTACCAACAGAAACTCAGTGACCCAGCCTGGAGAGACCCATCTGATCCCTCAAGCAGTACTTGAAGGGCCCAACGGGAGTCTCATTAGCACCAGGTAAAAACGAAGCCAACCAATATAACACTGTAAAGGCTCTGAAAATTAAGATGTCATTAGAACTAGAGGCCACAAATGTAGGCCAAAACCTGCATATTAGACCTAAGCAGTGTGGTTGCCTACCTATATTTATATATCTATACCTATATAACTATATATGATGTATATTTATATCTATATGTCTATATAGGACCCAGAGTCTCCTAATAAATAGATAAATGTGCTGGTACATTAATAAATCACTCATCATACCAAGAACAATTAAAAAATTAGTGGAAGAAAACAATGAATTGATACAAACTAGATGACTCACATGTGAAAATTATCTGACAAGGGTTTTAAAGCGAAAATCATGAAACTACTTCAGCAATCAGTTGTAAATTCTATTGCAACAAATGAACAAAAATGGAAATCTGAGCAAAGAAACTGAAGTTATGAAAATAGAGACTTGAAAAATATAAAAATGGAAAAATATTCTCACTGAATGCACTCAGTAGCATATTGAAGATAATGGAGGACAGAACTGGTGAATCTGAGATCAATAGAATTTACCCAATAAACTACATGGAGAAAATAGGCTCTCACACAAGTAGATTGAAAGATATTGACAGAATCTAAGGCGACTTCAGGCAATAAAAGATCCAGCACTGTATAATTTTCATCTCAGGAGAGAAATAAGGTAGAACTGAAAGAGGACTAGAATAATGGCTAACAATTTCTCAAATCTGAGAAAGGTACAATCTTACATATCCAAGTAGCAAAATAAACTCCAAACAAGATAAATACAGAGAAATCCATGCCAAGACACATCATAATTAAACCTTTCAAACTGAAAGAGACAGATTTTCCCTGCAAGCCACCATAGAGAAATGACACATTACCTGTAAGGGGACTACCAATTCAAAAGACAGCAGATTCCTCATCTGAAACCACAGTGACAAGAAGGAAGTGGCATAACATTTTTTATATGCTGAAAGAACATTTCTGTCAATAGTGCATGCTATATTTGGCAAAAAAAAATTCTTCACGAATGAAAAGGAAATGAAGACATTCTTGGATAGCGAACTACTAAAAAGATTCACCACTCACAGATATACTTTTAAAGATTGGAAGATAGTTCCATTAAAGAAAATCTTCAAACACAAATAATATGATAAAAATATTGATTGGAGAACGTTAGATTAAAAAGGAAAGAAAGACCTGCAAAATAGGTACATGTAATAGATTATCTATTTTATCATGATTTTTTAAAATAAATCACCTTTTAGTAAACTAGAATATAACACTGTTTGATCCTTACTTAAGAAAATGATATATAACAGTGGTGAGGGTAAATGGATTTAAGTTAGTACTAATTACTAGATTTAATAAAATGTTGGTAGCAGTAGACTGTGGTAGGTCATGTACATTGTAAGGAAAACCACTATAAAAATATATAGAGAAACAATAAAAAATATGATAAATAAGTCAAGATGGAATAAAAAATGTTTAGAAGAAGGCAAGGAAAGAGAAACAGAAAAACAAAAACAAAAAATATTCCATTGTATATATATACCACATCTTCTTGATCCATTCATCAGGTGATGGACATTTAGGCTCTTTCCATGATTTGGCTATTGTTGACAGTGCTGCTATAAACATTGGGGTACATGTGCCCCTATGCGTCAGCACTTCTGTGTCCCTTGGGTAAATCCCTAGCAGTACTATTGCTGAGTCATAGGGGAGTTCTAGTGATAGTTTTTTGAGGAACCTTCACACTGTTTTCCAGAGTGGCTGCACCAGTTTCCATTGCCACCAACAGTGTAGGAGGGTGCCCGTCTCTCCACATCCTCACCAGCATCTATAGTCTCTTGATTTGTTCATTTTAGCCACTCTGACTGGCGTGAGGTGGTATCTCAGTGTTGTTTTGATTTGTAGTTCCCTGATGATGAGTGATGTTGAGCATCGTTTAATGTGCCTGTTGGCCATCTGGATGCCCTCTTGGGAGAAGTGTCTGTTTATGTCTTCTGCCCATTTCTTGACTGGGTCATTTATTTTTTGGGGTTGGAGTTTCATGAGTTTCATGTAGATTTTGGATACTAGTCCTTTATCTGATATGTCATTATAAATACCTTATTTTAATACCTGACCATAAAACTTTCAGATGGTGTTGAACTTTGTGGCATTTGTCTTTAATAACATGTTTAAATGTAACTATATTCTTATTTGGTCTATGTGACCAAGATTTTCTTCATAATTTTTCCTCTTGTCTCATGAAGAGAGTGCTATGCCAGTTTAATCTACTCATTCTCTCACTAACTCATTTTTTCAACAACATTCATTATATGCTGGGTATTCTATGCTTGGCACCAACGCATTAACCTGTCTTAAGAATATTAGAGGTTAGTATAGCAAATATAAAATGTTAAATAAATATATGCAGAATTTGACCATCACTGTAAGGAACTACTTTCTCCATTTTGAATCTGAGATTTGAATACCTGTATGCTTTAAAAATTAAGAAGCAGGAAAATCTGGGATAGAAAGTGAGATTTCACTTCAAAGTTTTCCATGAAATAGAATTTGTCTCTTTTATATCCCATTTGCCTGAGACCGTGCCTGGTACACAGTCACTACTCAGGAAATAATGCTTAATGGATTCAATAATGATTTAAATAACTTATTTTAAAGCAAAATGGGTAATAAAAAGGTGTTTGGCATCAATGTCCAGTCAAGAGGATTGAGCCCAATAGGTTGAGATGAGAAAGAAGATAGAATAGCAGACCATTGCTCTCATCTTAGAAGAATGTTACCAACAACAATATTACACACATAGGGATTTATATAAATATTATTTTATCAATGTGGTACACACATGTATTTACAAGATATATTAGGAGACCAGAAGACCAGGAACATTTACTTCATGCGTAACTTTACTTTATGAAAGGATATATTATTTGGAAAAATTAAAAGTGGCAGCAGAGGTCTCATTTAATAACATGCTCATTTTTAACCTATAGAGTCCTATAATTTTTATATCAGAAACTGTGTTAGAGATAGATCTTTACTTCTAATTCTGTGACCCTTCCTTATATAACATTGTCCAGTTAAATGGAGAATCATGAACTACAATAATAAATCAGAAAACCATCTCCAATAATATTTATTTAATCTTAGATTTTTGAACTTACCAATAACATCCTACATTTTTACATACAATTTAAATCTTTCAAATATACAAATACAAGGCTAAAACACCAAAATTTCTCTAGTCTGAAATATTTATCCTTTACCAGTTTTCTTTTATTTAGAGTCTTCAATCTGCCAATGCCTATTAAAAAAAGTTCTAAGAAATGTATTAAAACTTCACGTGACATAGAATATTTGCTTTTATTCAGATTTGTACAATAACGAATTCTCTATTCCATCATCCTTTCTGCACAAGTATAGTGGGATTGTATTGGTTTATTTGACCTCCAGATATGGTTACAATGTTAAGAAAAGGAATTTTGACTGGATAGGAAGCAATGATAGGGAAAGATAAGTGTATCATATAGACTGGGAAATTAGTCAATATGGCTGGTATGTTTTATGTGAAGTGTCTTTTGAGGCAATAAAGTTCCAGCCTGTAAACTTGCAAGGATATGGCGACTGAAGACTTTATATCCCTTCTATCCATAACAGAGAATTCAATCAGCCTTTTAAATCATCTTCTCTTTGATGAAAGTAAAATATAGTTTCCCTCTAATGAGTTCTTGGAAATTTCTTTCATTTAGTGACTAATAAAGAATCCTTCAAAGGTAAAATTTGCATATATAAATATCAGTTTGCCTTCAACCTGTATTTCTCGATATCAAGTAATTCTTTCGAAAAGGTCATTGTTAAGGTAAGTACATTAAAAATGTTTCATAGATTAGAAGCTGGCTCCCAGAAATTTAAGTATAATAGAATGCCTCTGAAAATTTCACTTTTCCAAAAATTACAGTAATTGGCAAGTTTCCTCCCCATCTCAGAACAGTAAAAAGATCCACTTGGGTTTTTCTAGGCTTTTTTTTTTTTTAAGTAGGAAATCCTCTCACAGGATTTCTATCTCAATTTCTCTTCTTGCAATCTGACAAGCCTGAATTGATGGCTGAATAACTCAATTAAAACTTTTTTTGCAGTTTCTCTCCCATTGCCTGAATATTATATAAATGATTCCTATTAAATGTATGAGCAAAGTGAAATGACTTTGCAGGAGATGAACCTTTGATAGCTAGGGATTAACTTTTCTGTGTTTGCACATGGAGGTCCCTTTTCATTCTTTATAAGTGGGTTCTAATGATACAGAAACTCCATTTATCATGGTACATTAATTAGATGTGCTCTACTCCCTAAGATAAAATGCATAATAAAAATGTAAAGCCAGATGAAACAACCTTTCCTCTTATAATGTCAGGGACCAGGTTATTCAAACACAGATTGCACATTTTTCTATCTTTTTTTAAGTTTAATAAGCTATTGTTACCTTTAACCCAGAGCGATACTTCTTTTCTACTCATCAGGTTTATCCTACTTACTTAATTTTTAAGATTCTTCAGTCAAATACCAGCCAGTTCATTAAGTGACATGTAAGTATGCTGAGTTCTTGGGATTTATCACCTCTTTTCTCTTTCTATCCTTGTATAAAGACAAAAAGAATGAGCTGACCCCTTTTGAAAGCCTGCACCCAACCATTTTTATAGTTTCTTTGATACAACCAAATCATCCTGCCTTCTCCTTGATAGTCCTCTGGATTTAGAGTTGCTCTGTTTTTCTTCTAAAGTATTCCCTTCCAGACAGACCAGCAATAAAAACAGATATCAGTGTTTCACACATTTCTTATCCTTTTAGTTATTTGCTTTATTTCATTTATGTGTGAGGAGAAAAAGGCCTGACTCAAAATAAGTTCTTAAGTGTAGTTTTATGGGACCTATGCTTACATGTTTCTGATCTGTGCAATGAATGTATTAGATTAGAGAATCTCAAAATTTCTAACAAGCTTTGATATATTATTTTATTATATAAGTGACATCATTTCTTATAGAAATATCATTTAGTCATGTTTCATTTAATTAAGAGACTTCCAGTTTCCATTCCAACATGAAAAGAGTTTGGAAAGCATCCTTCTCCTCATAAGAAGAATAAAGCTAAACAAACAGAAATTCACCAACTTTTCTTGGATCCTTCAGAGAATGGAAGATGCAAAACTAATGTTTGCCTCCAAACTGAAGAGACATGTGCCTACAGAGACTCCTAACATCCGCGAACAGAAGTCTGCAGGTAAAATCCGCATCGTTACGAACACGTTAAGCTATAACTGACCAACTCTGGAGGTTCAGTATGGGCTAGGCTGAAAGTTCCAATCTCTGAGGGGCACCAGCCTTAGGGAGCACTCAGACTTCCTCGAACTTTACCTGCAGGGGCCTCTACAGTTTCTCACCATAAAAATCAGAGAGAAACCCGTTCAGTCTTCCAGCAGGGAAAGGAGAAAAGTATCAATTTCGATAAGTGCCAGAGCCAGCTGTTCTCCTTAGCAAAGCCTGCCTGAAACTATTTTACCTGAGCCAAACTAACTGGGGTTTTACCAAAGGATCACCCATATAGGTAAAGGGAAACCCTCACATCCAGCCTCCGTTAGCCTTCAAAATAGGGGAAGGAAAATACAGGTTTACTGAAAAGACTAAGATCTAATCATAGGACAATAGAACACTTCCTGTCCCATAGCAACTTTCCATGACATCAGTAAGATCCTTGTATAATAGCAGGAGATTATAGTCAAAAGAGCTATAAGCCTCAGGGCTTTTAAGAATCTCTAAATATGTTTAAAGACAACAGGGGAGACTCAAAACAGGGGGGCTATAGGAGATTTTAGTCTGTGACAGCACAGCTACGGCAAACAGAAAATACCGCCTAACTTCTAGCCAGATAAACATAAAGCTTCACACTAAAGGCCTATTACAGCAGTTCCTTTAACATTATATGATATGTCCAGTCTGCAAGAAAACATTCAAGGCATGCTAAAAGGCAAAAAACACAGTCAAAGGAGTCCAATCATGCCATAGAACCAGAAAATTTAAAATAACTATGGTTAATATGCTAAGGGCTTTAATACAAAAAGTAGATACCATGCAAGAAAAGATGGACAATATAAGCAAAGAGATACAATCTTTAATCAAGAATCAAAATAGAATCCTGTAAATGAAAAGCAGTGTAAGTGAAATGAAGAATGTCTTCGATTTGTTCATAAGCAGACTAAATGTGGCCAAGTAAAGAATCAGTGAATTTGAAGACATGTCAATAGAAACTTCAAAAACGGAAATGCTAAAAGAAAAAAAAAAGTTGCATAAAATCTTAAGAACTATGCAACACTTACAAAATGTGTAAAATGCATGTAATGGGACTACCAGAAGGAAAGAAAGAGGGGGAAAAACCAAAAGAACGTTTGAAGTTATAATAGACAAGGATTTTCCAAAATCAAGGACAGACAACAAGCACTGACCCAGTAGGCTCAAAAAACATAACAGGATGAATACCACCCCCCACCTTCCAAAAAAAAAAAAAAAAGTAAAACTACCCCTTCTCATACCATTATCAAATGGCAGAAAATAAAAGACAAAGAGAAAATCTTGAAAGAAGCCAGATGAAACAAATATCTTACCTACTAAGAAACAGGATGAGAATTACATCAAATGTCTCTTTACTAGCCATGCAATCGAGAACAGAATGAAATATTTCGACTTAAAAAAAGAACACTTTAGAATTCCATATCCAGTGGAATTATCCTCCATACATGAAGAGGAATTAAGCAGTCCTTCAGACAAAATTGAGGGAAAATTTTGCCACTAAATCTGCCTGGCAAGAACTGTTAAAAGGTTTTCACATGAGGAAGACTATAGTAGATAGTCATAAAGAAAAAAATAAGTATTGGAGAAAGAATACATGAAAGTAAATAAAATAAATCATTTTCTTATTCTTACTTGATCTAAAATATAACAGAGTTTGAAATTTTAAAAGGACAATATATTTATTGATTACAGCATTTGAACAAGTGACATGAATTATAGAAATGTTACACATGAAGAGCAGGGAGGATTTGGAAATACTCAAAGTTCCTGATACCACCTATGAAGTGGTATAGTGTTATGTGAAATTGAACCTAAATTAGTTGTAAATATATACTGCAAACTCTAGGGAAACCACTAGTAAAACATTTTGAAAAGAAATATAATTGGTAAGAGAGAAGAGAAAATATAATCATAAAACATCAAGTAAAACAGAAGACAAAAAAGTAGAAAGTGGGAGACAAAAAAGGAGGAAAAAGAAACAGAAACAGTTACAAATATGGTAGATATTATGCTAACCATATCAATAATCATTTTAAAGTTTATTTACCTAATTATATCTATTAAAAGACAAATCAACTGAAGGATAAATATGACACAACAATGTATTGTCTACAAGAAGTCACTTCAAATATTTAGACACATATTTAATGTAAAGGGATGGAGAAAGATATACCATGCTAAAATTAATCAAAAGAAAGCTGGTATAGCTATATTAGTTTCACATAAAGCAAATTTCAAAACAAAGGAAAATTATCTTTTTCCACTTCTCTCTTTTCTCTTATTCCTTCTTCATTAGTTTAACTTATGTGATAAATTTAAGTAATAACAAAAAATATTTCTATGTTCACACTCAAATTTGAAGTTTGAAACTATGGGGGTCTTTCACTACAGATTTCACAGTAACTTAATCCTTTTATGAATTAATCTATACAAATAGGTATAAGGTTCTATCGATCTGTTTTCTAAACATTTGAAATATTTAAATTTTATGTAAATAAAGAGGATAAAGAGGGCATTATGTAATGATAAAAATGATATAACAATCTTTAATGTACATGCACATAACAAAAAAGCACCAAAATACCTGAGGCAAAAACTGATAGAATTTCAGGGAAAATAAACAAATCAACTTCTGTAATTGGATACTTCAACAGATCTCTCACAATCATTGATAGAACCTGCAGGCAGAAAATCAGTTCACATATAGTTGAACTGAGCAGCCTCATAAACGAGATGGATCTAATTGACATTTAGAAAACACTTCATTCAATACACATCCTTCTCAAGCTTACAATGAACCTTTACCAAGATGGACAACACTCTGGACTATAAAACATGTCTTAATACATTTAAAAATATAGATGATGCCAAATATGCTCTCAGGTCACATGGAATTAAAGAATTAATAGTAGAAAGATAGTTGGAAAACCTAAAGCATTTTGAGATCAACATCACATTTCTAAATAACATATGGGTCAAAAAAGGTCTTAGGGGGCACCTGGGTGGCTCAGTCATTTGACTGTCTGACTTCCAATGAGGTCATGATTTCATGGTTCATTGGTTTGAGCCCCTCACTGGGCTCTCAACTGTCAGTGTGGAGTCCGCTTCAGATCCTCTGTCTCCCTCTTTCTGCCCCTTATACCTCTATCTCTCTCCTTCTCTGTCAAAAATCAATAAACATGAAAAAAAGAGAAGTCTTATGAGGAATTTTGAAATATTTTGAACTACATTAATATGAGGATACAAATGGTCAAACTGTGAGATGCAGGAAAAGCAGTGCTTAGTGGGAAATTTACAGCATTGAATGCGTATATTTAAAAGAAGAAAGACCTAAAACCAATGCTTTAAGCTTCCATATTATGAAATAAGAAGAAGAGCAAGTTAAATCCAAAGTTAGCAGAAGAAAATAAATAATAAAAATCAGGACAGAAAGCAATACAATTGAAAACAGGAAAATAATGAAAAAACTGCTTTCTTATGAATTTGTCAAAATAATACACATGAAGTGGAATGGCCTGTTGGATGATGAGCTGTGGCTCAATAAACCACAAGATAAATGGATACAAGAAATGAGGCATCAAGTCATACAAACATATGGAGGAATCTTAATGACATATTATTATGTGAAAGAAACCAGATTGAAAAGGATACATTTTGGGGCGTCTGAGTATCTCAGTCTTGGTTAAACCTCTGGCTCTTAATTTTAGCTCTGTCATGATCTCTCAGTTTGTGAGACTGCGCCCTGCGTCAGGCTCTGCACTGAGTGTGGAGCTGGCTTGGGATTCTCTCCATCTGCCCTTGCCCAGCTCGCTCATGCCTTCTCTTTCTCTCTGAAAATAAATAAATAAGCATTTAAAAACAGAAAAGCCACATCTTGTGTGATTCCAACTATATGAAATTCACAAAGCGAATTATACACACAGTAAAAACATCAGTGTTTGCCAAGAGTTATTTGTAGGGAAGTTGGGGAAATAAGTGGAGCACAAGGGATTTTAAGGGTAGTGAGTCTACTCTGTATGCTATTATAATGGTAGCTACGTGGCATTACGATTTTGGTAAAACTCATAAACCTGTACAACACAGAGTAAACCCTAATGTAAATCATGGTCTTTAGGTTATAATAAGGCATCAATATTGTTTTATCAGTTGCACAACCAAAGCAATGCGAATGTTAGTAATAGAGGAAACCAAGAGTGGAGGGAAAGAATGAAGTGGTAACTTTCTGTATTTTTTGCTCAGTTTTACTGTAAACCTAATGCTGCTCTAAAACTATCTATTAATGTTTTGAAAAGTGGTATAAGACTGGCCTTGAAAGATTTATTGAATGTCTAGCATAATCATGAATGTAAATGGTCATTATACTTCATAAATAGTATGATAATAAATAACCGGGCAGTACTTTGAGTTTATAAAATGATTTTATTGGTTATCAAAGTTACTCTTCTGAACAAATATCTTTAAAAGGCATAGAATAGTGGTGCCTAGGCCGCTCAGTCAGTTGTGTCTCCAACTTTAGTTCAGGTCATGATCTTACTATTTGTGAGTTTAATCCTTGCATCAAGCTCCAGCTCAGAGCCTGGAGCCTGCTTAGGATTCTGTGTGTGTGTGTGTGTGTGTGTGTGTGTGTGTGTGTGTGTGTGTGTGTGTATCTGCCCCTTTCCTGCTCACAATCTGTCTCTCTTTCTCTCAAAAATAAATAAAGGCATAGAATATATTTTAGCTCCATTTCATGGATGAGGAAAATGATGGCCAGAATAATGATCAACAGAGAGTAAGTTCTCAACTTACACTTTAATTAGAATTTGTGGCCAGAACAGTGCTTTTTAGCCCCATTCTCAAGCTTGAATGCAGCAATATACATTCATATCCTTCTTATTGGAACAATGGAAAGTTTCCTCAGATACTAAGAAGCAAGTGTCAAACAATCTTATCTATAAAGCATTTAAAATTAGATTTGAAGAAAAGAATGTTTAATTAAAGAAAGTATAATTTGAAGCTTTATCTTTTATATATAGTTTCAATTTATGTCTTATTAAACAATGCAAGGAAAATAACTTTTTAACTGGGTCAATCTCTTTCACACTTAATTTTTTCTAATTTTATTTATTCCATATATTCAGTTTTTTAATATATTTGAATTTCATAGTTTTAGAGAACACTGAATAAGCAGGATTAGAATACCTGAAATCAAGAGTATTGAAATGACCAAAAAATATTTAGAAAATATTACTTATATTAAAAATTATTGTTCCTTATGTAATAATATATAGTGTTTATGAAGATTTATGTACTTTCATAGAGCACTGACTTGTTTATAATTTATTTCATTCTTCCTGGCTTCAAATGTCTATCTATATTTTTTTAGACCAGTTCTTCTATATCTTTTCCTTCTTTCCTTCCCTTCCTTCCTTCTTCCTTTCTTTTTCTTTTCCCCTTCCTTTCTATCATTTTTCATAGTTTTCTTTACAATGTGAAGAAGGAAGCTAATACTATAGGTTTTTAGGAACTAAACAAAGGTATGTCAAGTCAAAATGAAACAACAGTAATAATGTCATGTTCACATCATGTTTTGTATATGTCAAAGGCTATTCCAAGTATGTTTATATGTAATCCTGACATCACCACTATGAAATAGGTTTTATTATTGGTTTTGTAACATGTCAAAACCACAGTGATAGAGAATGCTGGGATTCAAAGCCATATGATTTGTTCTTGGGCTGTGTATCCTTAATCACTATAATAAACTCTCAAATGAAGAAATTTTTCTGATAACAGAAGAATAGCTCATATTTCCTAGAAAAAATATACCATATATTTTAGAAGATGAATATACTTTTAAATGTGTCCTTTAATAACCTTCTTAAAAATGAGAACACTGAAATATTAAACAGTTAACAGACAAATAACATTCAAAACTTTTTTTTTTGGTAGCATTTTTGTTGCTATTGCTTTTTGTTTGGTTGGAATTGGGTAGGAGAACAAGTTTGAATTACAAAAGAAACCAAGTACCATTTTTACCATTTTACATGTCTAAAACAATGATATATAATACATGTGGTAAGTTATAGAAATTATTGAAAATCTCATAGCTAATAAATATGAAAATACCTAAGTACCAATTTAGCCACTGTGAAGTCAAATAATAAAATGGAAATAATTTTCATTTGTGATATGGTTTTTAAGACTAAATTTGTAATATAAATGTAACTATTCTGCTAATAATTATAAATAAGGCCAAAAACAAACAACAAATACCTGGAGTACCTTACACTAACCAAATAAGAAATTATAACAAATAACTTCATGTCAAGGCTCCAGTGCTGTAATGATTTTAAATTAGAACACAACATTTGTAAGATAGGTTGCTCATTTAACATTTTAAGATTCTGTCAATAAGATCACTTTCAGTATGAAACAGCCTATTTATTTTGATTAGGATGAAAATCCCCCAATGAAACACTGAAACAGAGGCCAACAATAACACTTGACTAACCAAATGCCCAGTAAGCTATTGCATTTCCTTGAGGATTCAGATGGGAAAACAAAGACCTGAAAATGTCAATGCCACTTGCAGATTCCATATGGACCCTTTAAAAATAACTGTCGTACGAAAGCTGGGAAGGTTTAGATATAATCAACTGACTAGGGACTCTGTTTTTTTTTTTTTTTGTATTGTATTTGCATGATAGAAATTGCAAGTGTTCTATTTCCATCATTAAATAAACTTTGTAAGTCTATCCTCTTGTTGGTCTAATATCTGATGAAGTTTGAAGGAAATATATTTTGTTGCTTGCCATTAGAGAGAAAGTAGATACATAGTAGCAGAATATTTACTATTGAAGCTTGAAAAGATGTGAGTTCTTTGTGTGCAATCTTTCATTTATGCATGTGAGAGGGTTTTCTTTTTTTTAATATTTTTACATTGTAGTACTTGTTTTGCTTGTTGGGGGTGTTTGCTTATTTAATACATGCCGTCAAGGACAGAAATTACATGCTGGTTTTTTTTTCCCATAGGAAGCGTGTCTTGGGTTTTTCCCTTATTATTTTCTTTACTTTTTTTTTTCCTCTTCTTTTTTTGGTCGTGGGAGTGGTTATGTTTAAATGAAGTTGCTTTTACAACACCAAAGGCTTAATCATCCATTTCCTACATAAAAGGTAGCTACTTTTTTGCATGGACCTCAAGTACACTGTAGTACAGAGGTGGAATTTAA
Organism: Suricata suricatta; assembly: GCF_006229205.1. Classification (NCBI taxonomy): domain Eukaryota; kingdom Metazoa; phylum Chordata; class Mammalia; order Carnivora; family Herpestidae; genus Suricata; species Suricata suricatta. Next base: position 47,553,810 of record NC_043703.1, on the reverse strand, counting down.
GGAAAGGCATTAAGCAGGCTGTGTTTTAGCTTATGGGCAAGTAATAAATTGTATCATGTATCTTGAATGTATCATAGATAAACTGCT
>NC_043703.1:47485492-47553623 GCF_006229205.1 Suricata suricatta | reverse complement strand
ATAGCTGTGAAATTAGGTGATTAACTAGTTGTTACTTAACCTTCTAATTTCTGTATAAGTCTAATTACATGAAATAGAAGTTGGTGTTTTGATTTTTTACTTTGCTTTTCTGTTTGGAGTGTCATTGTAACTACTGTATTGTAAATGATGGAAAATAATTGCATATGTTAAAAAAATAAATTGTGTTATATTAAAAAAAAAAGTGCTGACTAGTAGCAATGGGAAAAAAAAAAAGAAAGTAGATACTCAAAAATGTTTTGCCCTAAAAATCTTTTGTAAGATTTACACATAGTTAATTTAAGGGAAGAGTTTTTCATATACTGGTTATTTTCATTTTCCAAATCCATATTGTGTAAGTAGATATAGTATGAATAGCTATCTAAACAAGAATATTTTTCAAATAAATTTGGATTTTTAGAAAAGGATTTAGGACACTATAATTTAAATAAAGAGTTGAATTCAACAGAAAAGTGTTGAGAAATGGATGTCAGATTTGCTACAGAATGATGAAGTAATTGTAAATCCTGTGGTGAATGCACCGAAATATGTAAGCAAAAATAAACACATCATTAAAAATTCTAGACTTTCAAATAAATCTCATTATTTTTATTAAAAATGGAAGCATGAGAGGAAAAATCACAAAAAGTCATCTTTCTCTATTTCCATCAGCATCATGGTCCTGAAATATAAGGCAGAGTAATTTTATACATATTATAAACAGAAAGAAAACTGACTGCTGTTAGGGACTGTATGTTTATAAATTATACTATAACTTGATTTCAGAAATAGCCCCCATTTTGATCTCCTAGTAGCATGTTAATGCAAAAGCATTGGCTGTTTCCCAGTAAGCCACAGGGCTTCCTTTTCCTTAATCAGCTCTTATTGTGTCCTTTGAGTATTTATCTCCACACACAGATTTTGAGAAAGACATGTGTTTAGGATTAAAAAAAAAAAAAACAGGGAATCTCTAACTCTAGGCATTCTTTAATTGCAAATGCAAAGAAAAAGGAAGGAATCTGGTTATGGTTAAAGTTGTACTTTCTTTTTATTTTCTATATACTGGATATGCTGGATATAATTCGTGCTGAATACTTCCCGATATTTCTAAAATTCTGCTTTCTGAGGACCCTGAATACATGTAATGAAGATGAAAATGAGTTGAGATTTCTTGAGGCTTTTGTCTGAGATTCTGCAATTATGACAAGATGACTATCCTGTTGGAGAGTGAACATAACAATGCAGCCTCAGAAAGGCATCATGCTTTTCTCATTATTTAAGTTAGGAAAAATGAAGGCCCATAATTACATCTGAATAAATATTTTACTTTATTTGAGACTTGGAAAGATTCATAGACAAGAGTTAAGATTTATGTCTTGTCATAGTTTTTGATAGAAGTACATTATATTATTACATTAACTTCTGTTAACACATCTTGGAAGCAGATGCATTATTTCTCCATTTGAAAGGTAAGTGAATTTATTACTGAGAGATTAAAATATTTATTACAGTCAGATAGCCTTTAAAATGGGGGTATCTGGATTCAAACCGAGACAGTCTCTATGAAGTGCTAGATGGATTGTGTAAAAAAAAAAAATTGCACTGAACTAGTTAAACAGACAAGGAAGATTTTACTCAGCACTCTTACAACAGGGGAGAGAGATTGAATTCAACTTCTCTTAGACAAAAGACAGGGCAGTTTTTAAGTGTTGAAGGGAGCTGGTGGAAATATACTGGAAGATATTAGTGGGGAGGTTATTCAGTATGATTAAGCCATCTGTGTTTACTAATTGCCATTAATTTAACGTGGATTTTTATCTTGCCACAGAAGAAAACAAGGGCATTATTTTTATTGATGATTACGTTTCAGAGGCACAGCTCTCATGTCCTAGAGAAGAATTTTCCTTGGTTGTAAAACTGAAAAGAGACTTGGAGAAGATTTGCATCTCAAAAGGACAAAAATTTTGCAATTGCAAATTTTGTAATATGAATGCTCTAAGAAAAAAAAAGGTCAGGGGACCATAGGAAGAAAACTCTAAAATTTAGTTAAGCTGAAGGGAATATTGTAAACATCTTGATCAATAGCTAAATGCATAGGGAAATACATGGATAGATGGGTGGGTGGTTGTATGAATAAATTGATGGATAGTGAATAATCAATTTATCAATTCTTAAGCAAACATGACTTTGTTAAAAAAAAAAAAGACCGTTAGACACAATATATCTTCTGGTTTATAATATCTCTTAGCAAAAACATGTATATCATTGTGTACTTTGCTAAAAGGTCATACACTGGAAATTTTCACTTTATAATAAATTTTTGATAGTATTTTTAATCCTTCATTTATTTTTTATTAACATATGCATATTCATACATTTAACAAATAGATATTAAGTGGCTACTTTATGATTGACAATGTTCTATGCTGGGGCAATTCAGAGATCAACACTAAACAAATAATGACTTTAGGGGATGGGAATTATGAAGAAAAATTAAGATTAAGACAGGGTAAGACTATGAGAATGTAGGGAATGAAGGTATGTATTTTTTCCTTTTTTTTGTTATTTTGTGTCATTTATTTTATTTTGGAAAGTAGTTAAGACAGCCATCTCTGAAAAACTGAGAGTTTCAAGCAGAAGAAGCAAATAGTAGGTATACTTGCCTTGAGGCAAAACTGAAGAACAAGTAGAAAATTGTGTCTTAATCAGAATGGGAAAGTCATGGATAACTTAAGAAGAAATGAAGGCCCAGGCAATTAAAAATTTATAGACCATGTTATATGTACTGTGCAGATTATCCTAAATTTGAAAGCATGTCTTTGGAAGTTTTGAGTAGGGACATTTATTAGGTTAATAGGTTCCTTGACAGCAAATCTGTGATTTTTATTCGTCATCAACCTTTGAAAATTTTCAGATATACTTAGCTGTGTCTTATAAATAGAGGCTCTACTGTAATCTTTGTAGTACATTTTAACCACAAATTTCAAGGCTGTACTTGCTTATAAAAGTTGTTCTCGACAGTAATCTCCTGAAGATTCACCATATTCCATCTCTGTCTAGGATGTTGGAAAGAGTATCTCTCCCATCTAACACGAAAAATTCAGAAGAAAACTACAAAATCATAACTTTTCTTGAAACCATCAGTGAGAGATCTGAGAGCAGCAAAATAGCTGAAAGGAAAGATCAACCATGTCTTTGAGACATGAGGTATGTAGACCACTTAACCTGTGGCACAGAAAGGAGAGACTGCAGCACGAGTGTGTAAGAAGTCTCCTAAAATTTAACAAATGCTAACAGCCATGTATAAGCATAAAGTCATTGGAAATCCCAAGCTGAAAGGACTTTATGAGCACTTGTGGACTCTTCAACAGACTTCCACTAGTTTCTCGTGGGAAATACAAAATATCTGTATTTATGGGCAAATTCTATGTTTTAAGTTTTCTGCCTTAACATATAAAATTATATAATAAATTATCACCTTTCATCATTAAATATAAAAACAAGACAGAAATCCATGTATTATTGGCTACATTAAAAATGTACTTTCCAAATGTCCCTTCACATTCTTACTAAGTATGAGTAGCACTCATTTGTATTTTTGCTTTTTATTACAACTCAGTTTTATATTAAATAAATTATATGGGATATACTCAGGTCAACCTGCATATATTTTGCATAATTATAAGTGATGAAAAGGTCTGAAAACAACATTTGAAATTTTTATTACTGTTTTTAAGCAATATGACTACCCATAAAATGAGCTGTTCTGATATCCTAAATAAAACCAATTCATTAACCTAAATAGGAACTAAAATATTATCATGGGGGGAAAGAAGGGAATGGGTATCAAAATAGAAAACGAAATATTTTGTTCAGATATACAGGATATTCAAATAAACAGGTTAGTTATGTGAACTTGTACTTTTTCTTCCTACTTATCATCTTTTAATATCACATTACATTAATGATGTTGAGATTCTTGGTGATTGAATAAGAACAGACATATAGCAAAGTGTAATAGAATTGAGACAGTAAGTAAATACTTGCATTTATACCAACTGATTTTTGACAAGGGTTCTAAGACAACTCCATGAGGAACATTTTTGGGACAACATGATATTCACTTATAATAGAATTAGATTGAATGCCTCCTTAACCACACACAAAAATTAACTCAAAGTTAATTATTATCCCAAATATAAGAATTAAAACCATAAAACTCTTGTCTTTTATTTTTTTAATCATTATTTATCTTTGAGAGAGAGAGAAAGACAGACAGAATGCGAGCAAGGGAGGAACAGAGAGAGGAGACACAGACTCCAAAGCAGGCTCCAGGCTCTGAGCTCTTAACACAGAGCCTGACATGGGGCTCAAATTCACAACCCATGAGTTCATGACCTGAGTCAAAGTTGGACGCTTAACTGACTGAGCCACCCAGGTCCCCCAAACCATAAAAATCTAAAAGGAAACCAGAGGAGTACGTCTTGGTGACCCAGGGTTAGGCAATGGTTTCTTAAATACGACATGAAAAGCACAAAAAGCAAAATTTCAAACATAAATTTTATTCAGTCAGGATTAAAAATGTTTGTACTTTAACGAACATTATCAAGAAAACAAGTGAAAAGAAAACCCATATATCATATGCTTATCATATATCTGATAATGGATTTGCATCTAAAATACACAGAGAATTCATACAGCTCAAAAATAAAAATCTAAATAATCCTATTAAAATTAGCAAAATTTTGGCATAAACACATTAAAAAATTCTTAACATCATTAGTCATTAGGGAAATGAAAATTAAAACCTCAAGGAGATAACATTTCGTACCCACTGGATGGCTAGAATCAAAAATACAATGATAGTGTTGGTGATGTGGATAAATTAGAACTCTTATACATTGCTGGTAGAAATGTAAACGGTACGATCATGTTGGCAAAACAGTATGGCAGTTAATTGAGTCATTAAACATAGAGTTACTATATGACCCAGTGATTTAACTTACAGTTATCTGTCAAGACAGATGAAAACATATTTTCACACAAAGCTTATATGTTAATATCCATTGTGGTTCAGAGAAGCCAAAAAGTGGGAACAATTTAAATGCTCATCAAGTGATGAATGTATTCAACTGTACATCCATTAAATGGAATATTGTTTGACAATAAAAACTGAATGATATTCTGATACAATGTGAATGAACCTTAAAAACATGCTAAGTGAAAAAAAGCCAGTCACAAAAGATGACATATTGCCTGATTATATTTATAGAAAATGTGCAATGTAAGGGATTTCATGGAGACCCAAATAGATTAGTTGTTGCCAGACACTGTGGAGGAAGGGGCATGATGAATGTGAGTGCAAGCAGAGTTTCATCTAGGGGTCATCAAAATATTCTAATGTTAGATAGTGGTGATGTCTGTACAACTCTGTTAATATCATAAAAGTCACATAATTGCATACTTTAAAAATGGAGGTTGCTATGATATATAAACTGTTTCTATAAAGCTGTTGTTAAAAATACTAACAATTGATTACACAACCTCTAAGTTGTGGCTGGACATGTTTTACTAGACAGAAGGAAGAGAGCTGTTCTGGGCTTGAGAAACACTTCCACAGCAGCCATACACAGTTGCTTCATTTCTGAGTGAAATGGGGTAGCAAATGATAAAGAGCACCTGCACTGCTGTCAAGCAGCCCTGGTTAAAATCCCAACCCTGCTATTTATTAGGCTCATCAACGTGACCAAGTGTCCCCACTCATAGAATGGCGATACACTGGATTGTTGTGAATGTTAAATGAACTGGAACAGTAAAGTGCTTCAGAAATGGGTGGTCCACGATTAATGTTAGCTGTTACTATTATTTGAGCAACAGCTTGTGGGTCAATGGAGCCCCACAGAAGCAAAACGCCTTCTTAGCATATCATGCCAGGGCACATGATATAAATATGACTTATAATTGGTGATGGTAACTTTGATCACTTGGTTAAGATACCGTTTGACAGGCTTCTCCACTCCACTGCTATTACATTCCCCCTTTTTACTCTGCTCTTTAGAAATGAGTCATTAAGTTCAGCTCCCCAAATGGCTCTACCTCCTAGAGAGGGGGTATATCAATATGTATTATTTGAAATTCTCTGTAATAAAGAATTGTCCCTTATCCTCTATTTATTTATATATTTAAACATATTTATATGTGTGGCATTGTGATATGTGTTTTATAGTTTGTATTTATAGGCAGAACTATGGCTCCTCGATTCCTAGAACTGGGTCATGTTACTTTACATGGCAAAAGAAATTGCAGATGTGATTAAGGTTAAAGGCCTCGAGATGGAGAGAATTTCCCGGATTACCTTGGTGAGTTTATTTGTCTCATACAAGTCTTTAAGAGTACTTTTTCTGGACTGTTGTCAGAGGAAGATAAAGAAGCCTTAAGAAGAACAGTCAAAGAATGCAACATGCATGCAACAGTCTTTGAAAATGGAGGGAAAGGGCCACAAGTCAATGTAAGTGAAAATAGCCTTTAGAAAATAGGAAACTCAAGGGAACAGATTCTCCTCTACAGTCTCTAAAAACATACAACTCTCCCTACACCTCAGTCTCCAGCTTGTGTACTCCCTGTTGGACTTCTGGTCTATGCAATTTGTAAGATAATTTGTGATTTTCAATCCCAAAATGCGTGTTTTTATAATAATGAAAAACTAATGGAATGCTATAATCCAATACTGATTTATTATAGAAGTGAATTTATTTTATTGTACAAATTACTTGATTTTTGACATTGGGAGTCCTTTCAAGTTGGTTCCCATATTCTCTTGACCTACCATCTCTGCTTAGTGAGAAATTTCTTACTTTCTGGCACTACAAGATATTCTAGGTTCATCTTGCATTTTCCTTGCCCGCCCTAAATTCAGTCATTTCCCCAAGAACATTGGTTCTGCTTCTTGTAGAATGGTATTTACAGATCAGAATCTGAGTGCTGGAAATTTCTGTTGCTGCTAGTGTGCCTCTGCTTTTTGACCCTCTTAACAGAGAGAATTAGGAAAGACATCTAAATATAAAAACTTATATAAACATATACTGACTACCTTATCGGTAAATCCATGTGCATATTAAACAGCACAGATATATAATGATATCTCAGACTTTAATACATTATGACAGAGTTTATTCTAGTTTTACTCTCTTATTTCAGTGTTGTTTTTTTCTGACAGTGAAAACCTGGCTCTCATTATCTTCCATTTATTTCCTTTTTTAACTCTAATACTCACATAGAGTTCTTTCAGAATTGTTTATCATGTGAAATTTTAAAAAATTACCACCTAAAGTACAGTTCTGTTTGCCTTGGACCTTAGAATTTCCAATGAAATAGACATTATTCTCAAAGTTAAATAGTTCAGCTTCTTTTCTCTCATGCTCTTTAGTGAAGTCAGTCATAAATGTATGAGAGAGATTAATCCTTCACAGTACGTATTACATCATGTCATCTACATTCTGTGTATGTGTGTGTTTAATTTTTACTTTTAACCTACATATTTTGGGATAGAGAGTTGTGTTTTTGGAAAGGCATCAAATTATGTATTTATTGCCCTAAAATTTCCCCTCTGGAGAGATAACTGACTCTCCTAATCGCTGGGAGCTTCTGATCTTTTGTTGTCACTTTCTTTAGTGCTGCCTCTTCTAAAATAGCATGAAAATGAAAACATACAATATGTATGTAGCCTTTTGTATCTGGCTTATTTTCCTTAGAAAATTGCACTTAAATTTATTTGTATGGTTCTATGAATTAATAGCTCAGTTTTTGTATTTCTTTGAATAATATTCCATTGTAAAAATGTATTGTTTATTAGTGTATATATTGAATAATATCTTGATTGTTTCCAGTTTATGATGGTTGTCAATAAAGCTGCTAACTATAGTAATGTACAGAATTTTCTGTGAACATAATTTCCAACTCATCTCTGTTACATAAGAGTACAAATGCTGGGACATCTAATGTCTATGGTTAAACTTTTAAGATACTGCCAAACCGTATTTTTTAAAAATAGTTTATTCTCAGATTGGTTTCCATACAACGTCCAGTGCTCTTCCCCACAAGTGCCCTCCTCCTTCACCACCACCTCTTTCCCCCCTCCCCCTTCCCCTTCAACCCTCGGTTCATTTTCAGTATTCAGTAGTCTCTCAAGTTTTCCGTCCCTCTCTCTCCCCAACTCTCTCTCCCTCTTCCCCTCCCCCATGGTCCTCCATTAGGTTTCTCCTGTTCTCCTGTTAGACCTGTGAGTGCAAACATATGGTATCTGTCCTTCTCCGCCTGACTTATTTCGCTTAGCATGACACCCTCCAGGTCCATCCACTTTCCTACAAATGGCTAGATTCATTCTTTCTCATCACCATGTAATACTCCATGGTATATATATACCACATCTTCTTGATCCACTCATCAGGTGATGGACATTTAGGCTCTTTCCATGTTTTGGCTCTTGTTGCCATTGCTGCTATGAACATTAGGGTACATGTGCTCCTATGCATCAGCACTTCTGTACCCCTTGGGTAAATCCCTAGCAGGGCTATTGCTGGGTCATAAGGGAGTTCTATGGATAGTTTTTTGAGGAATCTCCACACTGTTTTCCAGAGCGGCTGCACTAGTTTACATTGCCACCAACAGTGTAGGAGGGTGCCCGTCTCTCCACACCCTCGCCAGCATCTATAGTCTCTTGATTTTGCCAAACCATATTTGAAAGAAGATGTACCATTTTGCATCCCCATAGCCATTAATGAAAGTTACTTTTGATCTGTATCTTCATTAGCATTTGTTAATATCAGCATTTTGGATTATAGTCATTCAAATAGGTAAATAGTGGTGTCACACTGTGTTCTTAATTTGCATGTAACTGATGATAAAAGATGTTGAGTGTCTTTTTATATACTTATTTGCCAACTATATATCTTTGGTAAGAAGTCTGTTCGAATATTTTGCCCATATTTGTTTGTTTTCTTATTGATTATTTTCAAGGAATGTTTATATATTGTGGGTGAATTCTTTATCAGATATGTAATTCCAAATATTTTCTTGCACTTTATGCCTTGACTTTCCTTTCTTTTAATAATGTATTTTTAAAAAATTTTTGTATTTTTTTATTTTTGAAAGAGAGGATGAGAGACAGTGTGAACAAAGGAAGATCAGAGAGAGAGGGAGACACAGAATCCAAAGCAGGCTCCAGACTCTGAGCTAGCTGTCAGCACATAGCCCGATGCAGGGCTCGAACCCATGAACCGTGAGATCATAACTGAGCTGAAGCCTGACGCTCAACTGACTGAGCCACCCAGGCACCCCTAATAATGTCTTTCACAAGGCAAAGGTTTTTTATTTTTTTTCATTTTGATAAAGTACAATTTTTAAAGATTTTTTATGACATTCAACTTTTTAAAATGTTTTCTTAGTATTGTATCTAAAAATACATCACCAAAGCCAGGGTCACAAATATTTTCTCTTTTGTCTTCTTCAGGAGCTTTATAGTGTTACATTTTCCAATTTGGTCCATAGTCACTATTGAATTAATTTTCTATATGGTGTGAGTTGTCTACTGAGGTTCATTATTTTCTAAATGTTCCAGGATCTTTTTTTTTTTTGAAAGAGTATCCTTTTTCCCTTGAATTGCTTTTCCACATCTCTCTAATTCAGTTGACAAAAGTACTTTTTAATACTAACAATTGATTGGAAACACCATGGAATGCAGAAGCTATTATCTTGGCTGAAGAAATATGGTTTTCTCAGAGAAAGTATAATAATACTTGTCATATACAGCGACTTTCTGCTTAAAAATTCAATAATCAACTAAACTTAACAACATAGTTTCTAGTTTCATGTGGTATCTAATTTTCACAACTCCAAAGAAAATACTAGCTTCACTTTGAGTATGTTTCTCTTAGAAGTTTTAACCATGTCTTCTTGTGTCTTATGAATATATATGTGTGTGCATTAAAATTTCATTTAAACTAATTTCAATAATATTACACATTATCATATTCAAGAGTATCATGCCTAAGACTCTCAGTATTAACAGTATATGTGCATTATCATTTAGTTCTTTTTTTTTTTCCATTTAAGGTTGTGTGATGGGCAGCCTCTAGGTTGACTCTTATTTCCCAGTAATTCCTGCTTCCTAATTCCCATGTTTTTGTGTCTATTCTATTGATTATCAGTGGATCTATGACTTCATTTTAACCAATTTTATATGGCAAAAATAACAGGAAATCAATTGATAAGAGTATGCTACATATCTAAAGCGATGAGAAACCACTCTCTCTTGTGATTGTGTTTTATAAAATTCTGTCCTAACACACTGGAAACAGAGACGTTGCCAGCTTGAAGAAGTAAATTTCCTCTTGTGAGAGGGCTTATGGAGATATCAAATGGTAAGAAACTGTGATGGACTCTGAGTTGTGAACTAATCCCAGTCGACAGCCAGCAAGAAGATGGAGATTTCAGTTCTAATACCATAAGAAGATGACCTCTGTCAACAAATGACAGAGCCTGGAAGCAGATCTTTTCCCAAATGAGCTTCTTTTTTTTTCTCTTTTAGTACACTTACAGCTTCTAAAGATTTCTTTTTCTATTTCTTTTTTCAATTTAAATCCAAGTTAGTTAACATATAGTGTAATCATGATTTCAGGAATAGGATTTAGTGATTCATCACTTACATATAACATATACATATGCTCATCCCAACAGGTGCCCTGCTTATGCCCATCATACATTAGCCCATCCCCAGCCAGGAACCTTCGGTTTGTTCTCTGTTTTTAAGTCTATTATGGTTTATCTCCTTCTCTGTTTTTGTTTTTGTTTTGTTTTTACTTTTGCTTCCCTTCCCCTATGTAAATCTGTTTTGATTCTTAAATTCCATATATGACTGAAATCATATGATATTTGTTTTTCTCTGACTAACTTATTTTGCTTAGCATAATACACTCTAGTACCATCCACATTGTTGCAAAGGACAAGATTTCATTCTTTTTGATTGCTGAGTAATATTCCATTATATACATATACCACATCTTTATTCATCAGTTATAAACATTTGAGCTCTTTTCATACTTTTTCTATTGTTAATAGTACTGCTATAAACATTGGGGTGCATGCGCTCTTTCGAATCAACATTGTTGTATCCTTTAGATAAATTTCTAGTAGTGCAATTGCTGGGCCATAAGGTAGTTCCATTTTTATTTTTTAAGAAACCTCCATACTGTTTCCAGAGCGACTAAATCATTTGCATTCCCACAAGTAATGCAATAGGGTTCCCCTTTCTCTGCATCTTCATCAACATCTGTTGTTGCCTGTGTTGTTAATTTTTGTCCTTCTGACTGGTGTGAGGTGGCATCTCATTGTGGTTTTGATTTGTATTTCCCTGTGATGACTGATGTTGAGCATGTTTACATGGGTCTGTTAGCCATCTGAAAGTATTCTTTGAAAAGTGTCTATTCATGTCTGTTGACGATTTCTTCACTGGATTATTTGTTTTTTGGGGTGAGTTTGATAAGTTCTTTATAGATTTTGGATATTAACCCTATATTTGATATCTCATTTGCAAATTTCTTGTCCCATAATGTTGATTGCCTTTTAGTTTTTGCTAATTGTTTTCTTGATGAAGGATTCTCTCTTGTTGAAGTACTAATATTTTATTTTTCCTTCTGTTTCTCTTGCCTCTGGAGATATGTCAAGTAAGATGCTACTATGGCCGAGGTCAAAGAGGATGTTTCCTCGAGGGTTTTGATGGCTTCCTGTCTTACATTTAGGTCTTTCATCCATTTTGAGTTTATTTTTGTGTATGGTGTAAGAAAGTGGTCCAGTTTTTTCTGCATGTCACTGTCCAGTTTTCCCAGCATCATTGCTGAAGAGACTGTTGTTATTCCATTGAATATTCTTTCCTGCTTTGTCAAAGAGGAGTTGACCATACGTTTGTAAGTCCATTTCTGGGTTCTCTATTATGTTCCATTGATCTGAATGTTCTTGTCCAAGTACCATGCTGTCTTGATGATTATAGCCTTGTAATACAGTTTGAAGTTTGGGATTGTGATGCCTTCTGCTTTGGTTTCTTTTTTGAGATTGTTTAGGCTATTTGGGGTCTTTTCTGGTTCCACACAAATTTTAGGATTGTTCTAGATATGTGAAGAATTCTGGTGTTATTTTGATAGAGATTGCATCGAATATGTAGATTTCTTTGGGTAGTATTGACATTTTAATATTTGTTCTTCCTATCCAGGAGCATGGAATATTTTTCCATTTTTTGTGTGTGTGTCTTCTTCAATTTCCATCATCAGCTTTCTATAATTTTCAGTGTATAGAATTTTTACTTCTTTGGTTATGTTTATTTGGTTATTTTATGGGTTTTGGTGCAATTGTAAATGGGATCAATTCCTTCATTTATCTTTCTGTTGCTTCATTGTTGGTGGATAGGAATGCAACCAATTTCTGTGCATTGATTTTATATCCTGACACTTTGCTGAATCACTGGATCAGTTCTAGCAGTTTTTTGGTGGAATCTTCGGGCTTTTCCATATAGAGTATCACGTCATCTTGGAAGAGTGAAAGTTTGACCTCCTCCTGGATGATTTGGATGCCTTTTATTTCTTTGTGTTGTCTGATTGTTTAGGCAAAGACTTCTAATACTATGTTGAATAACAGTGTCAAGAGTAGACATCCCTGTCTTTTTCTTGACCTTAGGGGGAAAGCTCTCAGTCTGTACCCATTGAGGATTATATTAGCATTGGGTCTTTTATATATGGCTTTTATTGTCTCGAGGTACCATCCGTTTATCCCTACTTTCTTAAGGGATTTTATCAAGAAAGGATGCTGTATTTTGTCAAATGCTTTCTCTGCGTCTATTGAAAAGATCGTTTGGTTCTTGTCCTTTCTTTTATTGATGTGATGAATCACACTGATTGTTCTGCAGATATTGAACTAGCACTGCATCAAAGGTATAAATTCCACTTGGTCATAGTGAATGATTTTTTAAACTTTTTTTTTCCTTAATGTTTTTATTTATTTGAGAGAGAGAGATAGAGAGAGAGAGAGAGAGAGAGAGAGAGAGAGACAGCACGAGCAGGGGAGGGTCAGAGAGACAAAGAGACACAGAATCAGAAGGAGGCTCCAGGCTCTGAGCTAGCTGTCAGCACAGAGCCTGACGCAGGGCTCAAACCCACAAACCATGAGATCATGACCTGAGCCAAAGTCGGTCGCTCAACTGACTGAGCCACCCAGGCACCCCAATTTTTTGATGTATAGTTGTATCAGGTAGGCTAATATCTTGTTGAGGAGTTTTGCATCCATATTCATCAGGGAGATGTCCTATGGTTCTCCTTTTTAGAGGAGTCTTTGTCTGGTTTTGGAATCAAGGTAATGCTGGCTTCATAGAAAGGGTTTGGAAGTCTTCCTTCCATTTCTATTTTTTGGAATGGCTTCAAGAGAATAGGTGTTGATTCTTCCTTAATTGTTTGGTAGAATTCCCCTGGAAAGCCATCTGGCCCACAACTCTTGTGTTTTGGGGAGCTACTTGATTACTAGTTCGATTTCATTACTGGTTATGGGCCTGTTAAAATGTTTTATTTCTTCCTGTTTCAGTTTTGGTAGTTTATATGTTTCTAGGAATTTGTCCATGTCTTCCAGATTGCCCATTTTATTGGCGTATAGTTGCTCATAATATTCTCTTATTATTGTTTTTATTTCTACTGTGTTGGTTGTGATCTCTCCTCTTGCATTCTTTATTTTATTTATTTAGGTCCTTTCGTTTTTCATTTGGATCAAACTGGCTAGTGGTTTATCAAGTTTGTTAATTCTTTCAATGAACCAGCTTTTGGTTCCATTGATCTGTTCTGAGTTTTGTTTGTTTGTTTGTTTGTTTCAATAGCATTAATTTCTGTTCTGATCTTTATTATTTCCTGTCATCTGCTGTTTGGGGGTTTTATTTGCTGTTCTTTTTCCAGATTTGAGGTGTAAGGTTAGGTTCTGTATCTGAAACCTTACTTCCATCTTTAGGAAGGCCTGGATTGCTATATGCTTCTCTCTTATGACTGTTTTTTCTGTATCGCAAATGTTTTGGGTTGTAGTGTTATCATTTTTATGGGCTTCCATGCATTTTTTATTTTCCACCTTTACTTCTTTCTTAGCCTATTCATTCATTACTAGCTTATCCTTTAGTCTTCAAATATTTGTTATCTCTCCAATTTTTTATATGGTTATTTTGAGTTTCATAGCATTGTGGTCTGAAAATATGCACTGTATGATATTGATCTTTTAGTACTTGTTGAGGGCTGATTTGTATCCCAGTAAGTGGTCTATTCTGGGGAACATTCCATGTGCACTAGAGAAGAATGTATATCTGCTATTTTAGTATAAAGTGTTCTAAATATATATGTTAAGTCCACCTGGTCCAGTATGTCATTTAGAGCCACAGTTTCCTTGTGATTTTCAGTTGAGATTATCTGTCCATTGCTATAAGTGGTGTGTTGAAGTCCTCTACTATTATGGTATTATTATCAATGAGTTTTTTCATATTTGTGATTTATATATTTGGAGCATAAATGTTTACAATTGTTATGTCTTCTTGGTGGATAGACCCCTTAAGTATGATATAATTTCCTTTTCGATCTCTTGTTACAGTTTTTATCTTAAAGTCTAGATTGTCTAATATGAGTATGGCTACTCTGGTTATCTTTTGGTGGCTATTAGCATGATAGATGGTTCTCCATATCCTGTCATGTCCTGCCCCGGCCAGCTCCGGCCCGCGGGGCGGTGAATCCTTGCGGGTTTGTGATCCTGGGAGAGGGAGAGAAAGGGCAGGAAGGGGAAGCACAGAGAGTAAGGACACAACACATGGTTTCTGATCAAGCCCCCTTTTTATTAAGAAAATAATTCCTCTTATATAGGGTTTGGGGTGGGGAATTGACCCAGGTCGGTTGCCAGGTAACAGAGTCAAATGAAAATTAGAGAAAGGGGAAAACGAAACTGAAACTCCGGACACAGCATCAAAAGAGGTGCCCAGACTTGCCTCTGCAATGCTGGGGAGGGGAAGCTTAGCACTGAATAATCCAAAATGCGGTTTGATCTTTTGTTTATTTTGGCTTTTTTCGTCTGGCTCAGTAGGACAGTCTCCGAAATCCTGGACCAGGAAATGCACTCTCCTAGCCTCCAGATGTAAATCTTGTTTTTCTGGTTGCTCCCTGGAGAGCGATATATCCTTGCCTGAGGCAGCCAAAACTCAGCGGCTCCCAACACCATCCCTTTACTTTCAATCTGAAGGTGTCTTTAGGTCTAAAGTGGGTCTCTTGTAAACAGCATATAGATGGGTATTGTTTTCTTATCCATTTTGTTACCCTATGTCTCTTGATTGGAGCATTTAGTCCATTGACGTTTAGAGTGAGTACTGAAATACATGAGTTTATTGCCATTATGTTTCTTGTAGAGTTGGAGCTTCTAGTGTTGTTTTTTGGTCCTTTCTAGTTTTTTTTGCTTTTGGTCTTCTTTTTTCTTTTTCATTTTTTTCTCCCCTTAAAGAGTCCCCCTTAAAATTTCTTGCAGGGCTGGTTTAGTGGTCACAAATTCCTTTAATTTTTATTTGTCTGGGAAACTTTTTATCATTCCTTTTATTTTGAATGACAGTCTTACTGGATAAGGAATTCTTAGGTGCATATTTTTCTGATTGAATACATCCTGCCACTTCACTTTGGCCTGCCAAGTTTATGTGCATAGGTCTGCTGCAAACTGATCTGCCTTCCTTTATATGTTAAGGATTATTTTTTTCCCTTGCTGCTTTCATGATTCCTTCCTTGCCTGAGTATTTTGTGAATTTGACTATGATATGCTTTGTTGATGGTTGATTTTTGTTGGATCTTGTAGGAGTTCTCTGTGCTTCCTGGATTTTCTGTGTCTTTCCCCAGGTTAGGAAAGTTTTCTGCTATGATATGCTCACATACCCCTTCTACCCTTGTTTCTCTCTCTTCATCTTCTGGGATCCCTATGACTCTGATGTTGTTTCTTTTTAATGAGTCATTGATTTCTCTTATTTTTAAATTGTGCCCTTTTGTTTAACTCTCCCCTTTTTTTTTCTGCTTCATTATTCTTCATAGGTTTGTCTTCTATATGATTCACTGCTCTCCCTCATCAATCCTTGCCACTGTGTCATCCATTCAAGATTGCAGTTCAGTTATAGCATTTTTTATTTCATCCTGACTAGCTTCTACTTCTTTTATCTCCATAGAAAGGAATTCTAATCTCTATCTGACCCCAGCTAGTATTCTTACCATCATGATTCTATATTCTGGTTCAGACATCTTGTTTGTATTTGTGTTGGTTAAGTCCCTGGCTGATGTTTCGTATTGCTTTTTCTTTTCAGGTGAATTCCTTAGTTTCGTCATTTTGCAGGAAGAAAAGGAATTGATAGTGTTAAAAAATTAAATTAAAAAATTGAA
Source organism: Suricata suricatta (assembly GCF_006229205.1). Classification (NCBI taxonomy): domain Eukaryota; kingdom Metazoa; phylum Chordata; class Mammalia; order Carnivora; family Herpestidae; genus Suricata; species Suricata suricatta. The sequence continues at coordinate 47,537,160 of NC_043703.1, read as the reverse complement.
CAAAACACAAAGAAAAATCAAATAAATGATGCTAAATCCTAGATGTGTTCTGGTCTGTTATCAAAAGGAGCTTTATTGATTAGAGAAAAAAAGGGAAAATTTCAACATTAAAAAAATTAAAAATAATACACACACAAAATCAAATGAGAAATGTTAGATAATAGGTGTGTTTTGGTCTGATTATTGAAAGGACCTTGATTAAAAAAGAAGAAAGGGAGAAAATTAAAATTAACGAATTAAAAACAACATACACACACCAAATCAAATAAGCGATGGTGGGTTCTTGGTGTTTTTTGGTATGGTTATTAAAAGGAGCTTGATTGATAGAGAAAAAAGGGAAAGAGAAAATAAAAGAAAAAAGAAATAAAACAAAAACAAAAAAATGTTTGAATATTTGAAAAAATATGAAATATAATAACTTGAATGATGTAAGTAAAATAGAATTTGAAATATTTACAAAAAAGTAAACTATTTAGTAGAAAAAAGAAAAATATAAAGGAAAATATTTTTAATAACAATGGAAAATAAAATAATTTTTTAAATTATCTTTCGGTATCCAAGTAAAATAAAAGAAACGAAAAAGGAAGAATAGAAATCGAATAAAAGAAAATTGAGTAGATGGGTCAGGAACACTCTGAGATATGATTGATATTACATCTATTTCTCCTAGAAGTCAAACTATGAAGCACTTTATAGTCCTTAAACCAAGCGGGGGCAGAGATTTGTGGAGTTCCTTTAAAAGCATGGGTGGCTCCGTTGGGTGGAGCTTAGTGTAACAGCTCTGTTCTCCACTAGATGGCACTGCTTAGCTTACTGGAGTGGATTATTGAGGTGCCTGCAGGCGATCCTGTGCGCACGCACCCGCATGGTGAAAATGGCGTCGCTCAGGTATGCTGACCATGATCACAACTCTGGCCTCCCCAACCAGGAATTGTGCACCTGTCCTTTGTCAGTCCACTCCATGCTTTTGTACTGCCCGTCACTACGCTGTCAAGAGGCCAGGAGGCACCTCGCTCCTGAGTTGTATCTGAAATGTGGCTGTATTTCACCCGCTCAGATCCTCTGGGGGAGGGTCTCACCGAGCACACGCGAGTGCTGCGCACCCCGGAATGCTCGGGAGACCTTGCTGCTTCCTTTGTCCGGGGACTTGCGGCTGGCTGCCAGGTGACCGCGCAGCAGCCTCGTTTCCGGCATTGTGGACAATCTTGCCTGGCCCAGAAGCTGCTGGACCTACTCTCCCGGGATTCGCCCTTCCCGTCAGAGCACCAGGTATTTGAGCTGCGGAGTTTGAGCCTCTGCGCTCCCCCTGTTCATAGAGTCTTAATGGAATTGAAACCCTCTCCTTTCTCCTTTATTAGTTCAGCCCCTGCGCCTGTGTCATCTTTTTCCCCCACTTTCTCTGCGGCTGCTTCTTTGGGGTTTTTTTCCCCTTACACTTCCCCTCCCAAGTCTCCTTCCTTTTTCCCCAAGCATCTCCCTGCCCTCGGGGTCTCCTCTCTCCCCCAGTTCACCTCTCTGCGCCGTGTGCCTGCTGTGTTCTGTGGTTCAGGTTGTGCAGATTGCTGTGTTAATCTTCAGATCAGTTTTCTAGGTGTGCAGGATGGTATCTGGTTTTCTTTCATGTATGCAAGGGAGAAAAAGATTTCCATGGTGTTCTGCCGACTTGGCTCCTCCTAGTTATCATTTTCTATATTTGCTCTTATCTATCAGTTGCAGTCAAACCTAGGTTGTAATTATTAAAATCTGTTAAAGCTATGACACTTTGCTCATTTAGTAATCCTTTCTAATATTCCGCATTAAAAACATATGGTCATTATTTAGCCTACAAAAATGTATTATTTCTATAGGATATCAAAGAAAAGTAATGAAACTTTGAGAATATATTCATAAACATCTCTAGTTTACTAGAATAATAATATCCTAGAATCTGGTGGTTTTTTCCCATTACTAACAGAAATATTCTCTTCAATTTTCATTATTCATGCAAATGGAAAAAATAAGATTTTAACATCCTTAAGCCCTATTTACTAAAAATTGAAAAACAATTAAAAATTTTCAGTACACTAACGTATAGTATGAAACACCACTCTTTCCCTTCAATGTTATCATTTTTCTACATGCTGCTGTCCTGTTTTCCCGGCACCACTTGCTAAAGAGACTGTATTTTTTCCATTGAATATTCTTTCCTGTTTTATGAAAGATTAGTTGGCCATATGTTTGCAGGTCCATTTCTGGGTTCTCAATTCTGTTCCATTGATTTATGTATCTGTTCTTGTCCCGTCTTACTATACCGTCTTGATGATTATGGCTTTGTAATACACCTTAAAGTCTGGAATTGTGATACCTTCAGGTTTGGTTTTTGTTTTCAACAATATTTTGTCTATTCGGGGGCTTTTATGAACTTTAGGATTGTTTGTTCTAGCTCTGTGAAGATTGTTTTGATAGGGATTGCATTGAATGTGTAGATTGCTTTGGATAGTATTAATATTTTAACAATATTTTATTCCAATCCATGAGCATGGAATGTTTTTCCATTTTTGTGTATGTGTCTTCTTCAATTTCTTTCATAAGCTTTCTGTAGTTTTCAGAGTATACATTTTTAACCTTTTGGGTTGTTTATTCCTAGGTATTTCATGGTTTTTGGTGCAATTGTAAATGGGATTTCTCTTTCTGCTGCTTTATTATTGGTGTATAGAAATGCGACTGATTTCAGTACATTGATTTTATATCCTGTGACTGCTGAATTCATGTGTCAGTTGTAGCAGTTTTTTGTTGGAGTCTTTTGGATTTTCCTCATAGAGTATCATGCCATCTGCAAAGAATTAAAGTTTGACTTTCTTCTTGCCAATTTGGATGCCAAATTTTAATTCACTTTGTTGTCATGAGTCCATGTGTTTTAGCACTTTTTGTAATCAGAGATACTGATTATATTACTGTGGATTATCTTTTACAAGGATGTTTTTATACCAAACAGCTTGGAAGATAGTTAGTGTCTCCCTCCAGAATAAAAGGTGAGCATGCATGGTATCCAGTATAAAAAGATTGGGTTTGGGTTGTCTAAGTGGCTCCGTCCGTTAAGTGGCTGACTTGATTTCAGCTCAGGGCATGATTTCACAGTTCGTGAGTTCAATCCCTGTGTTGAGCTCTGCACTAACAGTGCACAGCCTGCTTGCGATTCTTTCTCTCACCCTTTCTCTTTCTCTTTCTCTCTCTCTCTTCCCTCGTTCTCTCTCTCTCCTCTCTCTCTTACTCTCTCTCTCTCTGTCAAAATAAATAAATGAACTTAAAACAAATTTACAAAAACGTGTGGGTGTTCGCTAACATCGGACTCCTTTCAGGTAATGCACCTGCTGAGTGCGGAGGGGTCCCCTGATCCTCTCCCTGTGACAGCATGGGGATGGAGGCTCCGCAAACTGGCACCAAAAATACTGATAACTGCATCTCTGTTATTCCTGGTCGTCATAATGTCTTCTTCTCTGACCTAGGCGTTTCATCTTTTCTTTTATCATCAATGAAATTGTGCTCTGCTAAGTTGCTAGATTGCAAATAGGGAAAATTCCAGATCCTTCACGGTTACTTATGGTAAAATACTATGTTTTTACAAATGCCATTTATCTTTTTCAGTAAAATGATCAAGATAATTAAATAAAACAAAAAACATTAAATGAACCAATTAAACAATCAAGAGGAAATATTATTACTTCTTTTATTTAGGAGCACTGTTCTTCACCATTCATTTAATATATGTATAAAATATGTATATAAAATATACATTTGTACAAATTATATAATAGTGCATTAGCTTATCTTCTATTTCAATGTTATTTTCACTCTACCTTCAAGAATTTTTGCTTACAAAATTTGTATTTTATGTAAGTGTATTTTAATTAATCTTCCTTTTACCCCAAAGTGACCTTTCCTTAACATCGTGTGAATTTAAAAGAAAAAACTTGTAGGAGTGAAAGAAAAGATGAAGAGTTTGTGCTTTAAATTACCTTCTTATTTACTTTTCAGAATTCTAACCATTGAAGTTTACTTCACACATATATATTCCACAAGTAAATTCCCTTGATAAATCCATGTGCTAATCTCATTTTACTAAAGTCAAAAAGAATATATAGTTTTATATTTTAATAAATGTTTTATGTCAACAAATAAAGTTTCAGGAATGTGAGCTTCCGTTAAAAAAATTGGCAAATGAGGGGCGCCTGTGTGGCGTAGTTGGTTAAACGTCCGGCTTTGGCTCAGGTCATGATCTCGCAGTTCCTGGGTTCAAGCCCTGTGCCAGGCTCTGCGCTGACAGCTAGCTCAGAGCCTGGAGCCTGCTTCAGATTCTGTGTCTCTTTCTCTCTCTGCCCCTCCCCTGTTCACGCTCTGTCTCGCTCTTTCAAAAATAAATAAATGTAAAAAAAAATTTAAAAATTGGCAAATGATACATTTCTTATTCTGATACTTCTGACACAAAAATAATTATTCCACTTTTGTACTGTGTAGTCACTTCAGGCAAATACTATTTGTTTTTTCTCAGAATTTCCTCAAGAGATATAAGTCTTAAACTATACTAAATTAACATTACTGCTGTTTTATGGAAGCCATGATTATTCATAGTATCTTCATTTGTCTACTTGTGGTTCTATTGGGAAAGAAATACTGTTCATTTTAAAAAGACCTTCTGCCATGATTACAGAGTCCTGCTGTGAGGTGTAAAATGTGTGTAATTCTACAATATTTGTGAAAATAATCACACTGTTTACATGCAGTGATGATGTTAATGAAACTAGGTCATCATCTTTAAACAAATGTTTAACCCTATTAGGGAAATAAATATTCACTGTTGAAATAATTTGCTAATTGCTTTCCCTGATTCAGATACTAGTTGGCACTTGATCTTTTATTCCTAGTATACATTGGTTTATTCAAATTTATTAATACTTTTTATTTTAAACACTATGTTATCCTATTAAATAACACTTATGAAAACATTCTCTGGGCATCCAGGGTTAAATAATAGAAATAGTTTGATATATTTTTGAATATAAACACACAAATAGGATTATATTTACATGCTATACTTTAGATTGTTTACATTTATTTGATATTCTGTGAGCAGTTTTCTAAATTCTCAAAAAAATAATTTTTAGAATTGTATTTTATCTTATGTAAGAACAGAAGTGTTTGGGATACTCAAAAATCCAAATTTTGGGGCTTAGAAATTTGGGACAACCTTTGGACACCAGCAGCTATATTTTGGGAATGTATTTTAACTTCCTCAAACTTGTTTTCTTTTCTGTAGTATAGAGACAATCATAACTACCTATATACATCATTATACTGATTAATGAAAAAATATATGTTTCATATGTGTCTTACATGGGGCAGTGCCTGTGAAACAAAAAGTATTCGATATATTCTAATTCTCATACTATTAACTACGTTTTTAACATTTGCTATCATTGTACATAATGTTTAAACTTTCTTACAACATTCGATTATTCTTTGCTCATATGTTATTTTGAACATTTCTAAACATGGAATGAACGAAATCATAGAAATAAAAATACTGATTCAAGCATATTACTTAAGACTGTTGATTAATCATGAAAGGTCACCTTCATTACCTGTCATTATTCCAGTCAATACAGTTGTATTGACTACATGAGAGCTTCCTCCATCGGATGCAATTTAAGTATTAATACTTTAAACAAAATCTTAGGACATTTGAGTAACATAGTATTTCACTAAATTAAATTTCTTTGATTTCTAATAAGGCTGTTTCTATGTAATTATTTTTCATGTGGAATTTAGTGTTCTGTATGAATTTCCTGGAGCTACGCATCAACCTCGTGCTTTCTGCTCTGCTGGGAGTAGATCCTTCGTCTCTGACACAGGAGTCCGTGTCTTCTGTCAGCATCTGTGCAATTGTGCCATAGGGAGTAGGGTCAAAACTCAGACCCTTCAAGTTTTAGACAGATTTGTTCTTTTAAAAGTCTCAATCAAAAGACTTACTTCACTGATAATGTTTTAGGGTTAAAAAACAAAACAAAACGCCAATTAGCCTACAAAGCTGGTGGACAGAAATGTTTTAGAGGACTCAGGTATATGAAAGAAACAAGTAAACTAGGTCACACAAGATAAAGGAATGAGGAAACTGTGTTGCACATGTCCTGCATAAAGCATTCACATTTTTGTACTATGGTTCTCCTTTTGCTTTTTCTCTCATTTATTTAGCATTTGCTTGTCAAACAAACTACCTAATTAGGTCAAACTCAGCTTAAGCACTGGGACTGTGTGAATCTATAGCAGAAGTTTTAAATTTTGTGATAACTCTGTGTAGCTCACTGTGCTTGGTTTATGCAAGTGGAATAAGGAAATTCCAAGGTTAGGTTTTGAAAAATCTCTTCCATCTGCCCCTCATTCTAGGTATTTCTCCTGAAAATGAAGAGAGTTGGAAATGTTCAGAAATTGTTTACAATCCTTTACTGGTACACGTTTTCTTCCCTTTCCAGGCTACTACATTTGGTCAGGACTGTGGACTCCACAGTACTCTGTTAATTCAGTATCATCGTAGTTCAGTGACATTGCTATAATCAGCAGTGACTTTTGAGAAGACGCCTACTCTTTGAGCACCACTTATTCCACAAGGTCAAAACACCTGCATCAAAATGAATGCTACATTTTTATGGTTTGTAGTCTGTTCATGGCATAGTTCATGCACCACATAAAATTTTTTAGCAATGTATAATAAATACTAATCTAATTCCATAGAACTGTCTACAAGAAAATATCATTCTCTCTGTTTTCCATGACTCAAACTAATTTTGCTTTTATTCCCCTTACACTAAAGTGATGGAAACTTTTAATTTCAAATACTCTTAGAGTTTCCCTCCTTACTGCCAAAGTTTCAAAAGTCTTAAGCAGTGCCAATATGTTGGGATGGTGTTAGAGTCATTGGTCCATGAATTTCTGAAATGTCCATTTACCTGGTCAGCACAGGCCTTCGAGTCTGGTGACACCCTCTCCAAACTTACTTGAATTAAGTTTGCATTACAAAATCAAGAAAACAGAACACAAGAGAAGGAGGATGGGGGGAAGAAGGGGGGTGTCCTAGTGCCCACAGATCTGTCAATGGATTTTCATCTTTATAATGTTTTTTCTTTGTCTATTTTGGGACAGTATAATTATAAAATCTCTGTTTCTATCCAGGTTTTATACTTCCTACCTATGCATGCTACTCAACAATTCCCTGCCACCTGGAAGTTTCTGGCTTTGTTGTCACGTAACCTAAACAAACCTGGGATGCTTTGATACCATTTGAGGGCTCATGTCAGTATGAGATCTATGAAATATACAGGTGCACATGCATACATGTCCAACACAAATAAGATTACATTTGAAACACATGTCTTTGTAACAGTGTTCTGGAGGGTGACAAAGGGATTACATCACAGGAAACATAATGAAACTCAGTTAAAATGCTTTTACCCCTGGACCTGTTAGAAGCCACGATGCTCCTAACAACTCTGCAGATGTCTCCTCTCTTCCAACTTTCCACACATCTTGCTTCTCTCTTCACTTTTCTTACCTCTCTCATATTTCACTTTGTCTTCTGTCTTCGACTCTTTCGTTTTCTTTCAGAAAGTAGTGCTAGCCTCTTTTCTTCTAAAAGGATTCATTGTCTCTCCAATTCTATTTTCCTGGGACTCACTTCCCCATTAATCCCATTAATCAATTCTGGTGTGCAGTGAAGTTGGAGGCTTATTTTTCTCCTCAATATATTTATTATGTAAATCAACACTTCTTATACATCATTTTTTGGAATAAGTTTATTTTTTATCAGCCTCATCACAGATTTTAAATGCTTGTGTTATAGACTGAATGTGTATGTCTCTCTCGAATTCGTACATTGAAATCCTCACCAGCCGAGTGGCTGTATTTGGAGTGAGGAAGAAATTGGGGTCAAATGAGGCCATTGCAGTGGGACCCTGATCTGATGGGATTAGTGTCCCATGAGAAGAGACGCCGAGCTGGCTCACTCCTGCAGCCTCCCTCTCTCTTTCTCTGCATACACAAAGAAGAGGTCATGTGAAGGTAAAGCAAGAAGGTGGCTTTCTGCAACCGAAGGGACGGTTTTCATCAGACACCATTCTGCTGGCACCTTGATCGTGGACTTTCAGTCTCCAGGACCGTGTGAAGATAAATCTGTATTGTTTAAGTCACCTATTATATGACATTTTGTTATAGCAGACTGAGAAGACTAATGTATTTTGCAAACAAGTTTTTACAGAGTCAAGGTAAATTCATTAGCTCTTAACTTGCCCATTCTAGAAATTTAGATTTCTCTATGATCATTTTTCCCAATAAGGTAACAGGTATTGTTAGAAGGTTCTTTACAGGCCTTTGCTTTAAGTAAGGTTATGATAACTTATGTATCCATGATACAAATAAACCAAAATGTATATAAATGATGTGTAAATAAATTTTTGCTTAGGTCAATGTTAGTACATTACGAACACAATAAAAAAAGTGAGGAAAACAAATGAAATGTTATTCATGAAAACTTGATAGGCAATGCAGAAGTCCTTAGAATTTTTTAAAGAAGCAATTGAGAATGTTGGTTTAGAGTTGTTTGGAGAACTGACAGAGTGCTTTTAAAGTGGCGGTTGGTAAGATGTTTTTGGTTGAGTTAATATGTCCAGAGGTCGACAACAAGCTTAAAGGTGAATCAGTCAAAAAGGAAGCACTATGTCAATGATAAAATCAGAATATTGGGGCATGATAAAACTATAGATGAAGTGATGTGGGTAAGAAGATGCCAAAAGGGATCCTCAGAACAAAATAAAAGAGAAAATTATGCTGTACATATGCAAGTTATGAACTGTGTTATATTTTGTTAAGAAAGCACCTTTTTAACTGTTAGAAATGGAAAATATGCAGTAGAGTTCAATTTAAACCACATTTGTAAAGAGGAAAGGGATCACAGAAGACTGACCAAACTGTAACTGTTCTCTACAAGACACACCTATGTAGAAAATTATTATTTGCAATTATATAAAGGCTTTAAGAAAAGATTTTCTCTTCAAAACTTCTGAAGGAAATAAAATGAAGGGGCTTCTATGACAGTAGATAAAATGTCCATTGTATGAGACACATATATATTCTTTGAAGATTTTTTTTCTGTCATGTTGATCAGACAGCTTGTACAAAGGTTTACAGAAAGTAATTATTTTTTGAACAATATTGAATTCTTTAGCCATTATATAACAAGCTATTTTGAATTTTAAATATATTATTCTTTTAATAGCAATCTATCACCAGGACTTCAAATATTTTGTTTCTCTGTTATATGGGACTTGCAGATGTTTGGATTTCTATAAATTATTTATTGATTAGTGAGCCTTATATTCACTTATAAAAGTGAAAACTTGGAAAGAAAAACTTGAAAATAAATACAAGAATAATATTTACATTTAAAAAAGTACACTCAAGCTTTATTAGTTTTTCTTTGTTTAAAATAAAAAATAAGATACATCTTTAAATTTATGAATCACTTATCCTTAAAACAGCAGCAAATGAGATGTATTACAAAGTGATAGGCAATGATAGAAGTTTGTCTACATGTAGCTATGTGAATGAGTAAAACTAGATTAGTTCTTTTTTTATTTATTTTATTTTTTTATTTCATTGTAGAGAGAGAGAGAGAGAGAGAATCTCAAGCAAGCTTTGCACCATCAGATCAGATGAGGGGTTCAGACTCACAAACCATGAGATCACGACCTGAACTGACATCAAGAGTCAGACGCTTAATCAAATAAGCCACCCAGGCATCCTGAAGCTGGATTAGTTCTAAAGACAGTGCAGAAAAATAACACCCCTGAGGCATTCTACAAGTAACATGAGTCAAGTCTTAAACATGAAAGCCTGATGATGAACTTATTATTTCTTTATTAAACACATTCTTTGCTCTCAATATCCTGAACTTTTTAGGGCACTTTTCATTATTTCTTAAAAGACAATAGCTTATGGGCAAGTGATAAATTGTATCATGTATCTTGAATGTATCATAGATAAGCTGCTATATAACAATCGCCACTTCAGATAGCTGTGAAATTAGGTGATTAACTAGTTGTTACTTAACCTTCTAATTTCTGTATAAGTCTAATTACATGAAACAGAAGTTGGTGTTTTGATTTTTTACTTTGCTTTTCTGTTTGGAGTGTCATTGCAACTACAGTATTGCAAATGATGGAAAATAATTGCATATGTTAAAAAAACTGTGTTATATTAAAAAAAATAAAGCAATTATGGTAAAAAAAAAAGACAATAGGGAGTAATAGCCAATCATGATGTAAGTGGCAAATGCTAAAGTTGAGATATATGAAAGGGACACAACAGCAGAGAATAGATTATAGCTAAGAAGTTTGGAAAATGATACACAGAATCTGTACCATTGAGCTTAAATGTCATGGATTTAAAAATACTTCATTGGGGGCCTGGGTGGCTCCATAGGTTAAACAGCCAACTTCAGCTCAGGTAATGATCTCGTGGTCTGTGAGTTCGAGCCCTGCAGTTGGGCTCTGTGCTGACAGCTCAGAGCCTGAAGCCTGCATTGGAATCTGTGTCTCCCTCTCTCTCTCTCTCTCTCTGCCCCTCTCCTGCTCTCGCTTTGTCTCTCTCTCTCAAAAATAAATAAACATTAAAAATATTTTTAATACTATAACCAATGAGCAGTGAAAGCATACCAAAAACATGGAACATTCCATTTAAGAGCTTGGATAAATGTATTTATTTCTCCTTTTATATCCACCTGCATAAAATGTATATAAAATATGTGCCTTATGTATTAATCACATATTAAATCAAAATGTCAATTTTGAAAACATATTTACAATGGTAAACAGTTGTTTCCCAGTGTCTATTTCCCTTTTTTCAAAGCACAGTAATTTACTGTGTTGGTCACCCTTAGAAGCTACAGGGATCTGTGGTGGACATTACTGGAACTCAGCAGGATTTCCTTTCTTACCAGAAAACTGTTTTCCCTGATGTTACGTGAGGCCATGTGATGATATTTAGTAGGTGGGATATAAGTAGATGGACTATGTGGGAGCAGAAATAATATTGCCAGTGGTCTTTGGCCATGCCGTATAAGTGAAGCAAGTGCTTTTGTTCTGTTAAACCACTGAAATTGTAAAGTTCTATTACTGTGGCATTATATAGCCTATACTGAGGATCCTGGTGATTCATTTCACCTGGTGATTTCCTCTCACTATTAGAGCTTAAGCCAGTGAATTTTAGACAATTTAATGATAGAAAGTGTCTTCAGTGGGAACATAGAGGCAACTCTGATGAATTATTCTTCTAAGACCATGTAGAACTGCCTGGATTCTATTTTTCCATGAAGAATTTTCAAACTTTTTGTTGTTGTTGTTGTTTAAATATATATATATATATATATATATATATATATATTTTTTTTTTTAAGTTTATTTATTTTGAGACAGAAAGAGGGAGAGAGAGCGAGCGAGAGCGAGCAAGCATGCAAGAGCATGCTGGGGAGGGACAGAAAAAAGGGAGAGAGAATTCTAAGCAGGGTCTATGCGCAGTGCAGGGCTCTACATAGGGTTCGATCTCACAACGGTAAGATCATGACCTGAGCTGAAACCAAGAGTCAGATGCTTAACCAGCTGGGCCACCCAAGTGCCCCTCAACCTTCTCTTTGATTCAAGAAACTTCCAAATAGTTTGTCAGTTCATTTGTTTTTGTTTTATGTTATCATGAACAGAGAACCTGATATTGCTGATAAACTACTCACCTGCATTCAAATATACTGTTATGATCAAGATGCCTCATGGTATGCACATGTAATGCTACCATACTTAATTAACTTACCCAATTTTGAGGGATTCTTCAAACTACTGAGAGGTTTTAAAGTATTTTATTTTAAATATAGCTTACTTGATGAGTGATTCTATATTTAAATAAATTAGAAAACTGATTTGCAACAGTCACTGATGATTTCCCCAGTTATTCCTCCACATTCATTAAAGATCATCCCTTATTTCCCACCATTTCCCTTTTTGTATCTACTGGGGTATAAAGATCATGTTCCCTTCTTCACTGTTTTCTTTTTTTCCCTACTATTCCAGGTCTCACTGTTCCTTGACTGGCTCACCTCCAAATACCTCCTAATATTTCACATTAGGCATTTACTTGAAGAATAAAATACTAACAACTGTGCTACATCTGCTACATAAATATGAAAAAATAATTCTCTGCTTAAGTTCTATCATTATCTGGTCTGGGAATCACTCCATTCCTCACACTGTTAGTGTCTTGCTCATATCTCCCTCCATCTCTCACCCTGGCAAACCCAAATTTTTAAGAGGTCAATCTCTGCCACTTATACATGTATTATTGGATTGATTGCCATACCTGTATGAGGATGTTATTGTTGAAAATGAGTTTATATATTTACAAACTTAGTATAGCAATAAATACAATAATCATTAGTGATTTTTAATATTAAAGTCAATCTAGTATCCCAGCACCTGAACAATTGACTGGAGGTGGGGAAAAAACACATTCCTGTTGAGAGATATCTAATTCATCATCAAAAATTTCAAATCCTAACTCTACACTACTCCAGACTCTTTTTGTCTTTCACTCTGATTAGTGGCCCCCCATTCTACATCTAATTTTACACAATTTCTTTTCCCCTCAAATTTTCTCTCACTTCTCACTCTGGATGATATTATCTTATATTTCTCTCAAATGTGGATATTACAATAGGTATCTACATAGATGCTAATGATAGATATAACTTAGTTGCACAGCAATGACCTCATATTCCCTGCACCAGATATATCAAGCCACCTGTATCTCGTCCATGTCCACTCCTTACTTCCTATGTCCCTGAACTCATGTCAGAGTCTATCCTCCTTGACAAGCTTTAGAATCATCTTTTACCTTGTCAGGGATGTTTGATCCTATAAATATAGCCACCCTTTCGGAATTATTCTTCTTTCTTCTTTATTCGATCAATGTCATCAACAAATTTCAAACATTGTATATATTTTTTTCTTTTTCCTTTTTTAAATTTTTTAATGTTAATTTATTTTTAATACAGAGAGAGATAGAGCATGAGCAGGGGAGGGGCAGAGAGAGAGAGAGGGAGACACAGAATGCGAAACAGGCTCCAGGCTCCGAGCTGTCAGCACAGAGCCCAATGCAGGGCTCGAACCCATGAACTGTGAGATCATAACAGGAGCCAAAGTCAGACGCTCAACCGACTGAACCACCCAGGTGCTGCCTTATTTTTTCTTAAAATTTTTAATGTTTGTTTATTTTAAAGAGAGATAGACATAGCGTGAGTAGGAGAGGGGCAGAGAGAAAGGGAGGCACGGAATCCAATGTAGGCTCCCGGCTCTGAGCTCTCAGCCCAGAGCCCATCACGAACTACAGGATCATGACCTGAGCCAAAGTCAGTCACTTAACCCACTGAGCCACACAGATACCCCGACATTGTACATAATTTTAAACATGCAGATACACAGTAAAGGTTAAGTCACTCTTTGAATGTTTCTAACTTTCAGGAAGTATAGTCAGGGTCTCATAAAGTATCTAATACAGAGAGACTGAATCTATGTTGAACCCAGGTAAAAGGTTGGCCTTTGTGTTTCTTGGGTGAATAAACACATGATGTACCTTCTCACTGTGGCACAGGCTATACTTTTGAATTCTTTCAAATGTATTTTCAGCTTCTACTGAAAAGCTGTCACAGCCCTTTATGTCCTTTAAAATGTATTGAAAAATACAGATATTGAAGGATATTTCAAGTTAATCAAACACTCTTTGTGCTTTCCAGCCTCCCGATCCTGTTGCTATGTTCCGCTGTTTCCTGCCCAGGTTTTCTTAGGGCCATTTACTAATTAAAGACAACAGGACTCTGTGATGTTGTAGATTTAATTAATTTAGAGAGCTGAAGTTAATTAATGTATTGAGTTGGCTAATATGTTGAATTGACAAACAAAATAATTATAAATATTATCAAAATATGCACATTAATACAGTAAGAGTAAAGTTCTTCTATCAACAAATAGTAATATTTCATTTTAAAATAGAAGCAATTAAAACTGATTCCTCTGAAAAGATTCTAATTCTTGGTAAAAAAGAATATTTTCACATTCTTCCTAAGTTTCCCATTAATTATACCAGAGGTTACAAACTAAAATATCAAGAAAGTAAGTCAAAGAATACAAGTGAATAAAATGAGTTGGGAATGGGGGCTATTTTTAACTATTGAGAATATACTCTGTCTAGATTAGACAACCCATAGTTGGCATTAACTGATTATTACTTTGGGTGAAAGGAAGCTCAGTTTTATTAATAGGTTAGATTTTAAATTCAAATATATTTATTTTTAAATATAGGTTAGTAATTTCTTTTTTCTGTCAATGTTACCAGAGCCAAATAAAGCTCAGAGCTGGACCACATCTGATCCGCTGTATCATTAGTTTATAGAGTCTGCCAACACAACTTGCATATTAGCAATTGTTTGCCTTAGTCTTATAAAACAGAAATAGATGAATAACATAAAATTTCTGTCCAAAAGACCTTATTAGTAAGCAAGAGGTAGTCATGGGCACATGGGTGTTATACAGAGTGAATATATTCTTTCAAGTAATCTTTATGAGGAAACTGCTATGTGCTTAACATGGGCAGACCACAGTAAGCATAACAGATAATATCCTATATGAAATTTTCATTTGGTACTGTATCTAGAATATTGACCAAAATATATATGTTCCATGAGAAAAATTATCAAACCTAGAAATGTATATAGAATTTGCCGGGGTAGGGGGAGGGTGATAGTTGTAATAATAAATATGCTGTTTCCAGATAGTTCCTCTGAGGCTGAACCTAATAAATACCTCCACAGGATTAAGTCATGTAATATCCAGAGAAAGAGTATTTCAAATAGAACGGACAATTGGAAGCGCTCCAAGGGAAAAGATGGCTAGTGCGTGTGTCAAACAGATAGAAGAGCGCCGTGGCCTGAGTGGAGTTGGCGAGGGAGAGAGTAGTCAACTAGCCAGGGAGATTGTGACGGGCAGGGCATCGCATGTTGTGTGTGGCTCAATATATGTTACAAGGTGATAATTGCTACCAAGTAAAATAAAGCTGGACAGGACATGAAATGCCAGGTTGGGGTTAGAGTTATTTATAAGCAAGAGAAGTTTTTGCCACACTCTACGCTTTGATACACATGAAATATTTTAGTAACCAATACGTAGACTGATGGTATCATTCTCCACTGAAAACTGCTCAACAATTACTATTTCTGATTTGATGCATCTATATTTATCCTGACATACATGGTGCAGGGGCTCTAACTCTTAGCAAGCCCTCTAGGTCTCTATCTTTCCACACTTCACTACATACCATATGTCTCAGTCTAAAGAAGACAAACTTTGTATCTTTTAAATCCTTTTCTCAAGTACTGAAAAACCATCTTTCACTCTTGTCTACCACTGGAGGCCCTTGGTACATTTTTATATTTCTGTTGAAGTATTTTAACATTTTTCTTTGTTTATTTTTCATTTCCCCTACCCAGCTGAGATTTTCTGCAGGATTAATATTATACTTAGAAGACACCATCAGTGCCCTACTCAACAGTTCTTCTTCCTCTCTCTCTTTTTTTTTTTTTTTTTTGGTGCCTAAGCCTCTCTCCCATGATTCAATCTGAAAGTAAGTCAATCCCCTTTAATCTCTGCAGCCAGTTCTGCCCATGTGGATTGATACAATAAATAAAATATAAATAAAGTTTGTGGGATATCTTCTAGGAAAGGGTTTCTTTTCTAATATAAAGAGTGAGACCTGAGAGAACCTTACCCTTTCCTTTTTTCCTGTAGGTGTCTTAAATAAGAACTTTGTTCTTAGAGTTTCTAAAAACAATGTGTGTCCATGAAGAGCTACACTTGGGTACCCTAAG
This sequence comes from Suricata suricatta, assembly GCF_006229205.1. NCBI lineage: Eukaryota > Metazoa > Chordata > Mammalia > Carnivora > Herpestidae > Suricata > Suricata suricatta. The sequence goes on along the minus strand of NC_043703.1, from coordinate 47,521,172 downwards.
GATAGTAGAACCAAAGATGAGAAGTACTTAGGCTTCTGATTAATTTTATGAACTTCTGAGAGAATACCTGAATACCGAACTTTGAACTTCAGATCAGGATAGGGGGAAATATACATAAATTTTAAACCTATATGTTTGTTTTTAAGACCAAAGTCCCTGCTAAAATGTTGCCTTTGAACTTCATCATTTAATAAATTGCTCATTTCTAGTTGTCTTAACTTTATGCTCAAGAGCCCCTCTGTCCAAAGAGGTGGTCATTAGCTACATATGCCTCTTTAAAATGAAAATGATTTGGGGAACTAGCATGGCTCAGTCAGTTAAATGTTTGACTTCAGCTCGGGTCCTGATGTCAGTTTGTGGGTTCAAGCCCCACATCGGGCTCTGTGCAGACAGCTCAGAGCCTGAAGCCTACTTCGGATTCCGGGTCTCCCTCTCTCTTTGCCCTCCCATGCTTGCACTCTGTCTCTCTGTCTCTGCCTCTCTCTCTTTCAAAAATAAATAAACATTAAAATATTTAAAAAAAGAAAATGAACTTAAATTCCATTAAAAATTATGTGTAACCTACTAACCACCATTTCAAGTTTTCAATAGCAACATGTGTCTTGTGAGTAGTTTGTAATGGATAGTACAGATATAGAACAAGTACATCTATTCATACATTTGCATCACACAGTGCTGGGCCAGAGGTTTCTGTTTCTTGAGCTCTCGGTATAACTCTAGTTGGTCTCTATTGTCAAACAATTATAGAAGTTTTCTATGTTTATGTACTGGATTAGCTCATCCACAGTCTCAGTAGAAGACAATTTATTCACTCTAAGAAACAACTAGATTTTTCAGAAGTACACGTGGAAGGTGTAAGTACACGTGGAAGGCCTTCAGGGCCTATCAGCTAGTGAAGGACAAATTGTGACATTTAAACCGGTGCCAGAACCATGTACTTGGCACAGATGTTCTGCAGTGAAAACCATGCCACTACTGTGCTTTAATATTCCACATCAACTTGCATTTGAACAAATCTGAAGCACCAGAGTTCTCTCTCGTTGTCAATGCCAGGCCACCATAACTCTGGTGACCACTGCCCCCTGAGCAATGAGTCTGATTGTTTCTTTATAATCCCATAATCTGTCTTCACCCCTTGTTATGGTTCTCCTTCAAGGGTAGGGTTTGATATTGTTTTTCTAAATGAAAGCTGGGTCTGGGTATGAGTTAACAGAGTGTGTAGGACCATTAGAAGGCTGCTGCTTGTCAGATTTAACCCGTTCTATTACCTGAGTGTGTCAAATTATGTATTAAATCCCATATGGTCCCATGAATGAGACTAATTGTGCAGTACCAGCCTACATCATTATTAGTTTCTCAATTACTTCTTCTCCCATTCAAGGTACATTGCCTTACTGTTTTGTTATGGCTTTAGTAAACCTTTTCCCCTGAGAATGTGCTAGTTCTCTAAGCAGGTGTTCAGAATGGCTTCTGCAAATATCTCAGTGCCCTACTCATCATTTTTCTTGCTTCATCAGAGGCAAATATGCAGTATTTAATGAAACAATCATGATTAGAAAAACATAAAAGTTTTAAAAATTGACTATGATAAGAAATCAATCACTAGGGAAATAAACATATTTAAAGATCAACAGATAATGTTTCCAAATGGGTAATAGTTCTAAAATGATAATGTAAAATACTACATTTAAAAATACAAAATCTTGGGGCCCCTGGGTAGCTCAGTTGGTTAAATGTCTGACTGGACTTTGGTTCAGGTCATGATCTCATGGTTCATGGGATCCAGCCCTGCACTGGGCTCCATGCTGATATCTTGGAGCATGCTTGGGATTTTCTCTCACCCTCTCTCTCTCTGCCCCACCCACACTTGCACGTTCCCTCACTGTCTCTCTCAAAATAAATAAATAAATTTAAGAAAAACACAAAATCTTGTTAAGCCAATAGAATATTCCATTTCACTGCTTCATGTCATATGTATATTCACATATCCACATTCAAAATATTGCTGTGATCATCAGGATGTTCTTATTTTTAATTTACTTAGTTTCATTTTACAGGCTTGCACAAAATAATTTCATAATGTGATTTGGCATTCTTTGATCTTTGTTTCACAAAGCATTTCTGCCCAGTGAAGTAGATCATGATGTGCATGTTGTGGCTGCATTCATTGACTTCAAATACATGAAGTTACTTCTCTCCTGTTCAAGGCACTATTGAAGTTTTCTTTAAGTTTGCTCTTGTGCATGTTTTCTGTCCGGCTAGAACTCTATCAGCGAGCTCTGAGGCAGGAGATTCTGCCTGTCAGCTTGCTGGTTTCCAAAATGCATCCTTCAGACTTGAGCTGGAGAGACACTGTCTCTGATTTGTTCTTTTTTCAAACAATGCATAAACTAGGCTACACAGTCACCCTTTCTATATGCGCTGTGCTATCAAATGGCATGGATATAGATGATCTATGAATATCAGATAAAAAACACATAACTTACCATTTAAATTTCACTTTGCTTAATAGTTCAAATAAATACCTTTTATAAGTAAAAAAAAAAAAAACCCTACTACATAGCATACTCATATATGATGATCTAAGGCTACAGCAGTTTTATCTTTCTTTGAGTTTAATTACCTAAGTATTATTTTCTTTTAAATGAAAATATATCTTTTAAATAAATATGCATCATATAGATTGGGAAATTAGGTGTCATTAGAACATTTTAATAAAAGGAATGAGACACATTCTCAGTGTGTTTTATATTATTGGAATGTAACATCCATCACTATATAATTGGAAATGACAATTTATATGTTATTCCTTGTAGTACAAGCTACGGGATGACACAGTGCAATCTCATGTAAGAATAAGTCTATTTAAAAAGAAAGGTTTTCTGGGGCAGGCACCTAGGTGGCTCAGTTGATTAAGCGTCTGACCCTAGCTCAGGTCATGATCTCACCATTTGTGAGTTTGAGCCCCACATCAGGCTCTGCACTGACAGCTTAGTGCCTGGATTCTGCTTCAGATTCTGCATCTCCCTCTTTCTCTCTCTTTGTCCCTCTCCCGCTTGTGATCTTGCTCTCTCAAAAGTAAATAGATAAACATTACAGGATATTTTTTAAAAAGCAAGATTTTTCAATACAGCTTTCATTTATAGGTATTTTGCCTACAAACCTTTTAACCCTTACATTTTGCAGAGTTAAAGAAATTCCTTTCTCAAAAGAAAAGGCAGGGGAAAACAAAAACATACTTCCAGTTAAATGATGATTACTTTGGAAATTTAGCATTCATTGATGGCAGTCAGTCCTGTTTCATCTCGATTGATGGTTGGTTGTGTTATTTTGTGGCTTTTTATAACTTTACATGTACCCTCTCATCCTTCCGTCATGTTCATAGAAAAATAAAACTAGAAACCTATAAAACCATGATGTAAGAGACCTTAAATAGAATATGTACTACCTGCATTTATTGACATATATGATAGGAAGTTATTTTAAAAGTATGTGTATCTTTCCACACCAGTGTAGATAATTCCTTAAGAACTGCAAACTTGGGGTGCCTGGGTGGCTCAGTCGGTTAAGCCTCTGACTTTGGCTCAGGTCAGATCTCATGTTCGTGGGTTCGTGCTGACAGCTCAGAGCCTGGAGCCTGCTTCTGGTTCTGTGTCTCCTTCTCTCTCTGTCCCTCCCCCTCTCATGCTCTGTCTCTCTCTGTGTCAAAAATAAATAAAACATTTAAAAAAATAAATTTAAGAACTGCAAATTTTGCATAGAGAAAGGGAAAAAAATCCTGTCAGAGATTAAAAATTGGATCCTATCAGTGTTTCCTAATTGCAGTAAACTTTACTTGGTAATATGAATTTAAGTTTCCTCCATGCCTCTTCATGGCTTGATAGATCATTTCTTTTTAGTGCTGAGTGTTATTCCATTGTGGGTGTACCACAGTATATTTAGTCATTCACCTATTGAAGAACATATTAGTTACTTCCAAGTTTTGGCAATTTTGAATAAAGCTGCTATAAATATCCATGTGCAAGTTTCTGTATGGACTAAAGTTTCACATTCTTTGGTTAAATACCAAAGATCACATTTGCTGAATCATATGGTAAAAGTATGTTTAGTTTTGTAAGAAACCACCAACTATTTTCCAAAATAACTGTACCATTTTGCATTATCTCCAGCAATGAATGAGATTTCCTCTTTCCTTGCATCTTTGCCAGCATTTGGTGTTGTCAATGTTTCAAATTTGGGATATTCTTATAGATATATAACAATATCACACTGATGTCTTCATTTACCTTTCCATAATGACACATGATGCTGATTGTCTTTTCATATACTTATTTGCTAGCTGCGTATCTTCTCTGGTGAGGTGACCTTTAAGGTCTTTGCCCATTTTTAATTCTAAGTTTTAGAATTATGTATTTTGGATAATAGTCCTTTATCAGGTGTGTCTTTTACAAACTTTCTCTGCTAATCTGTGGCTTTTCTGCTAATTCTTCTGACAGTCTTTCACAAAGAAATTTTTAATTAAGTTTATCATATCAATTATTTCTTTCATGTATCATGCCTTCTGTATTATATCTAAAAGTTATTACCATACTCAAAGCTATCTAGAGATTCTCCTATCTGTCCTCTAAGAGTTTGATAATTTTGTGTTTCATATTTAAGTATGTGATCTACTCTGAGGTAATTTTTGTGAAGGGTGTAGGTATGTCTACATTCTATTTTTGCATATGGATTTCTAATCAGTCTATCACTGTTGGCAATACTATCTTTGCTCTACTCTATTGCCTTCACTCCTTTTCAAATATCAGTTGGCTATATTCATGTGGTTTTACTTCTGGGTTCTTTGTTCTGTTCCATTGATCTAGTTATCTATTCTTATACCAGTCAACACAATATTAATCAAGGTAGTGTTGATTGGTATATTAATATATAATATTGGTATATTAATATATTGTCTTGAAGTTGGATAGCATCCGTTCTTCAACTTTGGTCTACTTTGATTCTGTGTTGAGCTATTCTGGGTCTTTTGTCTTAGTGTCTATAGTGTCAATATCCACACTATAACTTAGTGGTGCTTTGATTCGCATTTCATTGAATCTGCAGGTCAGATTGGGAAGAACTGACATCTTGATAATACTGAGTCTTCATTTTAATGAACATATAATATTTCCTTATTTATTTAGCTCTTTTTTGATTTCATTCATTTGAGTGTTCTAGTTTTCCTCATGTAGATTTTCTATATATGTTGTAAGATGTATACCAAATTATTTCATTTGGGGGATGCTAATGTAAATAGGATTGTGTTTTTAAATTCAAATTCCATTGGATCATTGCTGATATATGTGAAAAAGATTGCCTTTTGCACATTAATCTTGTATTATGTACCTTGCTATAATTGGTTGTTCCAGCAAAAAAATTTTTTCTGATTTTTTCACTTCTTTACATAGGCAATATTGTCATCTGTAAATGAAGTCAGTTTTATGTTTTCATTCCCAGTCTGTATACTTTTTCCTTCCTGTTCTTGCTTTATTACATTAGCTAGAACTTCCACTGCATGTTGAAAGATGTGGTGAGAAGTGACATCCTTGCTTTGTAACTGATCTCAGTGGAAAAGCTTCATATTTCTCATCATTAAGTATGATGTTATTTGTAAATATTTTGTAGATATTCTATATCAAGTTGAGGAATTCACCCTTTATTCCTAGATTATTAAGAATTTTGATCATGAGGTGGTGTTGTATTTTGTCAAATACTTTCTCTGTATCTATAGGTATGATCATGTGATTTTCCTATTTTAGTCTGCTGATGTGACGGATTATATTAAATAATTTTCATATGTTGAACCAGTCTTACATACCTGGGAGAAATCCCACTTTGTCATGGTGTATAATTCTTTTTTGTTCATTTTTGTATTGTTTGTTAATATTTTTTTAGGGTTGTACACTTAATTCTTGACTGTATCTCTAAGAAAACCTACTGGGAATATTATATTATGCACTAAACTTTGCTAATTGAAGTTACTTCTAGATAGTAAATTATCTTCTTAAAAAAAAGTCTACTGATAGAGGCTCCTGTGTGGCTCAGGTGGTTAAGGGTCCGAATTCACCTCAGGTCATGATCTTGAGGTTCATGGGTTCAAGCCCTGCATCAGGCTCTGTGCTAACAGCTCAGAGCCTGGAGCCTGCTTCAGATTCTGTGTCTCCCTCTCTCTTTGCCCCTCCCCTGCTCATACTCTGGTTTCTCTCTCCCAAAAATATATAAACATTACAAAATTAATTAAAAATCTATTGATATAAAATAATTTTAAAATATTATTTGAGCTTTCTGCAACTGGTTTGCTGCCACAATGCAGTTGTTATGAAAACCACTGCTAAACCTAAACCAAAATGGGAAAAGAAAAGACATATCAACATAGTGGTCATTGGACATTCCACTACTGGTTTTCTGATCTACAAATGCTGTAGGACTGACAAAAGAACTTTCACAAAAATTGAGAAGGAGACTACATTGTGAACATGGTGTCATCACTGATATATGTCTGTGGAAATGCAATACCATTAAGTATTATGTGACCATCATTGATGCCCCAGGACACAGAAAACTTTATAAAAGATATGATTACAGGCATATCTCAGGCTGACTATGCTATCCTGATTGTTGCCGCTGGTGTTGGTGAATTTGAAGCAGGTTCTCCAAAAATGGGCAGACCCATGAGTATGCCCTTCTGGCTTACACACTGGGTATAGACAACTTATTGTTGGTGTTAAAAAAAAATGGATTCCACTGAACCATTCTACGGCCAGAACAGAGATGAGGACATTGTTAAGGAAGTCAGCACCTACATCAAGAAAATTGGCTACAATCCCAACACAGTAACATTTGTGCCATTTTCTGGTTGGAATGGTGATAACATGCTGGCACCAACTTCAAACATGCCCTGGTTCAAGGGATAGAAGGTTACCGTAAAGATGGCAATGACAGTGGAACCATTCTGCTTGAAGCCCTAGATTGCATTCTCCCACCAAACCGTCCATCTGACAAACCCTTGCGTCTGCCCCTCCAGGATGCCTATAAAATTGGTGGTATTGGCACTGACTGTTGTCCAGGTGGAGACTGGTGTTCTTAAACCTGGCATGGTGGTCACCTTTGCTCCAGTCAAGGTTACAACTGAAGTAAAGTCTATTGAAATGTACCATGAAGCTTTGAGTGAGGCTCTTCCTGGTGACAATGTTATCTTCGATGGCAAGGATGTATCTGTGAAAGACATTTGCCATGCAATATGGCTGGTGGCAGCAAACATGACCCACCAGTGGAAGCAGCTGGCTTCATAACTCAGGTGATTATCCTGAGCATCCAGGCCAAATTAGTGCTGGATATGCACCTGTGCTGGACAGTGCCACAGCTCACACTGCCTGCAGATTCGCTGAACTGAAGGAGAAGACTGATCTTCGCTCTGGCAAAAAACTGGAAGATGGCCCCAAGTTCTTGAAATCTGGTGATGCTGCCATTTTTGATATGGTTCTTGGCAAGCCAATGTGTGTTGGAACTATCCTCCTCCCTGCCGTTTGCTGTTCATGGCACGAGACAGACGATTGGTGTGGGTGTTACCAGAGAAGTGGACAAGAAGGCAGCTGGAGCTGACAAGGGTACCAAGTCCACCCAGAAAGCTCATAAGGCTAACTGAACATCATCCCCAGTGCCTGCCACCACAGTCTTAATCAGTGGTGGAAAAAAAGTCTCACAATCCTTTGTGTCAATCGGACATTTAAATTTAATAGTAAACCTGGTTAATTATAACGGTGCATCGTAAAACCTTCAGAGGAAAAGTGAATGTTTTATGGACCGTGTGTGTGTGTGTGTGTGTGTGTGTGTGCAGTTTTAAGTTACTAGTTTTTTAAATCTGTACTTTTTAATGGAAACAACTTGACCAAAAATCTGTCACAGAATTTTGAGACCCACTAAAACAAAAGTTTATTGAGAAAATAAAATGAAAATATCACTTGAAGGTTATTTTACATAGAAACACATTTAGTTAACAGTAGCAATGGGATGGAAGCAAGGTATGGTTTTTTTCCCCATTTTTGAAAAATAAAAATAGATAATCAGACATCCTAGTGCATGCACTTAAAATTGAAGGTCTTGGTGTGTCAAGCAAAGTACTCTGTATCAATAACCATACATTTGGGATCTATCTCAAATGGATCTTGAATAAACAAAAATCTTTTGTTTATTTCTGTTAAAATTCGTATCAAAATATGACAAATAAATATATTTTAGAAAACATTTGGTCAACAAGGACTACTTCATTTAGAAAAGGGATGCTGGTTGTGACTACGAAAACTTGTAAAGCAAGTGAATCTATCTCATTTCCTCAGTGTGTTGATCTCAGTTCCCCACATGCTCACTGTGGATTATATTTGCCAACACATAGTAAAATTAAGAGTATTTGACCTCTTTAAAAGATTGTAGAATTCCTGCCACATAACAATTACACAATATGTATTGTTTTTCATCTCTCTTGTCCATCTAGAAAACGAGACAATACAATCACCTACCCCCAAAGCTGCATTTTCCTTCACAGAGTAAGTCCAGATAGTTGTCAAGATGGTTATCATGAAAAAATACACAAGCTTGAAATTTCTCTGATCAAAACACGGAATAAATGATAATACTAGGGGCAGACAGAGAGTTAATTCTAGCTCTGTATTTTCCTTACCTAAATTGAGTAGGTCAAGTTGTGCCAAGTTTAGTAATACTCATCTATATACACTTACTTTTTTTTTCACTTAATAAGCCAGAATCTTAGAGGACTATAAAAACATATTTTATCCTTTCTTAATTTATTTTTTATAATGAGAAGATGTAAATGTGTGACTGTCTTAAGGAAGAGGTTTGTTTAAATGTTTCCTTCCATTATCAAGATAATTGATCATATTAATTACGATAATGTAAAGATATTTAATTCAGATACCGTTTTTCAAATGATCGTACTCATAATGCATCTCTACCACAGAAACCAGCAATACTGAGAACAGAGTATGTCATCACAGGCTATTGTGTCTCCTCCTACAGACGGTAATAAAAATTATAAATCATACCCAATGTTGATGTGCTATGCTATGAGGAAAGTAATTGGAGTTCATGATTCATATTTCTGATGAATTTCAAATCAATGATATTGCCCAGAGTCCATTTTATGTGCTGATGTGAACATATATAACCCTATTCCTGACAGAATTATGACATTTAACATAATAAAACAAAATTACAAAGAACTTGGTCACATATGATTAGGGTCTCTGTTCTCATATAGGTAATTCCTCAGTTCTTATTTACTTCAGTCATTTTCTCTTTCAAAGCATATTGTAGAATTGTGCATTAAAATTTCATAACAATTAATTCATCCCTATGGATGAAAAATATATTATCATCACTTTGTAATCATTATATGTATTTTCCAGAACTATACATGTATATGTAGACATACTTGAAATTCAATTCTATATATGTTACTAAACATTGATGTCTTACAAAGATCGCAATATATTCTGTATCTTCTAATGCTTAAAGAAATTAAGGATTTAAGGACAAGACATCTCCTTCACATTCTATAGGTATGACATAAAAATTTAGATATTTTCATTGTTAATGTCTATATATATATGTATATATATATGTAACTTTATTTTTAAAATTTCTCGAAACATGTTAATTTTTAAAAGTCTAATCAGGTGAAGGGGGAGGGGGGAAAAGAGGTGGTGGTGATGGTGAAGAGCACTGGGTGTTGTATGGAAAACAATTTGACAATAAAATATTATGGAAAAAATAAAATAAAATTTAAAAAAGTCTAATCACATCAGTAACTGCAATACAATGCAATTTAAAAATATTTAATAAGCTCACATGTCACAAAATTCTCTAAACTTAATTAATTCATTACACTTTTCCTTTTTAAAAACCAAGCAATTTATATTTTGTTCTTAAGTCGGAACAACTTGTATGTGTTACTTCTGTGAGACTTTTACTTTCCTTCCAGAAAATTGATATAATTAGGCAAATGTGATTTTTCTCTACATGTGTTGTTAGTGGTGATAGTTCCAGGAAAGATTTCTTTCTATGAATACGGGCAGCTGAATGAATTTCTTTTAAACAGCTGGCAATGCTGTTTGCAGCTAACGTTTTCAATTTCATGACAGGAAAATGCCTCAATATTTTGTTCAAGATGGAACTTCCAACACACATTCTGCTAAAGGCAAATGTCAGTTTTATTGTTCTCTGATACTCTAGAACCACGATTAAGAGACAGATATAAATCATTTTTCTTAAGCACTGAGTCCCTCACCAGTATCAACTATAACATCTCTATCACTTAGGGAATTCTTAGAAATGTAAATTCTTGGACCCACTTCAAATATATGAGGTGGAAACTCTGGAACAAGACCCAGCAATCTGTGTTTTAACAATCCCCTATGTCATTTTACTGCATGCTAGAATTTGAGAAACACTGTTCCAAAAAGGTAGCCTTCATGTTGCATTAGGTAAAATTAAATTTGAGTACTTACATCTGGCAACACATTTAATAGGACATTCTATATGACTGCAAGACATCTAGTGACTTTTGAGAATATTACAATAGGAAAAATTATTAGAACTTGCTCCCCATTGGAGAAGAAAAATTCCCCAGTAATTATAATCAGGTAAGAGTTTCTGAAGGACCAAAATTAAAGATGTATAAGTAGACCATTTTGTTCCTAATAAGCATGCCACAGCCCTTTGATTTTAGTAAATGACAGTATAGCATGAGCATATGATATTAATTTCAAGCCTGACAGTTATTAAGCAGAAACTTAACAGATAAAAGTATCACATAGATAATTATTTTCTATATTTAAGCATACAGAACTATAATCTGGAACCAAATAATTATTTTCACCTCTCTTCACTGAAAGCACCGTGTGTCACAATAATGTTTTTTCAGTGTGCTTGCTTGGATTTTAAGTAATAGGACATCTTAACTCTCTGTGACTCTTGGCCAGATTTGAACTTGCAGATTATTTCATTCATATAAATACCTTCCTGTACATATTTATTTTATAACTGAAAGTATAGTCAATAATAATCTAACACACTTATTATGATATTTCCTAATAGATAACTAAATCACTATGTTATACACCTGAAACTAATCTAATATTAAAGAAAGAATACCTTCTTTTAACTTCTGTGTAATTTCATACTCGATAATTTTTTAGCTAAGTTTTACAATGATTCCTTTGACCAGTTGGTTTTTTTTCTCACCATATTGAGGGCTTCTCAAGGCTTAAATCTTTCTAAAAAGAAAACTAAAAAGTTCTTTTTATTTTTACCCATACTTTATGACTTAACATTATAATACATCTCTACATAGAAGCTTGATTTCTATATTCCCATTACAAAAATATCTTCTGAAGTTTGACTTTTTTCCTCCAGCATTATGATAATAGTTATCACTTATTTAAGTGTACTATGTGGTAAGCAATACTCGTATTAAGTACCTGCATTATCTCATGTGACCCTTGAATCTGTAAAATAGTGGTAAAATAAAAACAACACACCAATGATTAATCCTATAACCCATTCTGGTTACCTATGAAGGACTCTTGTGGGTGGAGAGGAAGGAGTAGGGAAGATTCTTGGATTAATCATTCTATCTCTATGAATGGATAAAGAAATGTGGTATATATACACCATGCAATAATGTTGATGGAACTAGAGTGTTTTATGCTAAGTGAAATAAGTCAGCCAGTGAAAGATAAATATCATATGATTTCACTCATAAGTAGAACTTAAGAAATAAAACAGATGAACATAAGGTAAGGGACAGAAAAGTAAGATAAAAACAGAGTGGGACGCAAACCACAGGAGACTCTTAAATATAGAGAACAAACTGAGGGTTGCTGAAGGGGTCTTGGGTGGCGCGGATGGGCTAAATGGGGGATGGGTATTAAGAAGGGTACTTATAAGAATGAGCACTCGGTGTTATATGTAAGTAATGGATCACTAAATTCTACTCCTGAAACAATTACTATACTGGGTGTTAACTAGCTTGGTAAATAAAATTTAAAAAATCATTGTGTCTCTATGTAATATATAATTAGTCTTCTATATGTTCATTGATATTATTCTCAAATCATGATAATATTTTTAGAATATCAGTAAACATACAGAAGTTTCAAGTGTGCTCTCTTTCCCTTTATACAGATTCTTTTTTTATTTAGAGTAGATATTCAGCGTTTTACTATTTTATTTACCAAATATTTCCTTATGAGACCTTTGTTAAATATTGAAGCATGATTGCTTAACTTCAATTATAGTACAATTCCATGAAAGAAAGAAGATTAGGAAAGAAGATGAGCCTGCTTTTTATTTGTTCTGGTAATAATCTAGAAAATTTATATTTGGTTTAATTATAAGAATGCTGAAGTTATGGCCTCTTTTGGTAAAAACAAAGAGTAAAAACTCCTATTGCCAATATCTTAATATGATTCTTCTCTTTGTAAGTAAAAGATTAATCTCAGCTAGTCTGTTGAAGCCCTGTGTTTATACTCAGGGATGCTTCGAGCGATGATGTTGACTGATAATTGGCAAAGTTGAATCACTAACTATGGATTACTATATCCCAGGGTCCAAAACAGACAAGGGGATGATGGGTACCATCATATCAGAATTGTTTATGGAAAATGTCCAGACTGATCATTTGTACTCCGAGTTTCTGTTATATTCTCGTGCTTTCTGATCCTGACGTAGTAGTCTGGTATAGACTGTGTGACCAGAAATGTGTAAAAGATCTCAATAAGCCTGTGGGTTCCCTGAGTCCAAGATATTTCATACATGTCCTGGTGGCTCATGATTCAGAGATGAAACATGTCCTGTGTAACAAAAAGAATCATGGCAGCTGTATTTGGAATTCTCGGACATCTCTTATGGGTGTTTGTGCTTTATTTATTTTACTGCTTGGTATCTTTTGCTTTACCAAAGTCTTATGTGAGTATAAAATGTGGGATCTCATGAATTATTTCAGTTACACAGCCCTATGTAATAGCTGCAGGTCATGAATTTTTATTTTAGTTAAGTTCCTCTAAGATCCTGAAATAAATACAGATATGAAGGATTAGATATTCTGATAATTCTCAAGGTAAATATAAATGTCTTTGCTTCTTAAGTATTCTTAGCTATTAGATTGTTTTCTTCAAAAAAGTCATCAGAAAATATATTGTTATGAATTTTTAACATCTAGGAATAATTGACTATAATATAATTTTTAAAAATTTATATCATGTTTTATTGATATATCTTGGGCAAATTCCCAGTGATATTATATTTTTTTATTTCTAGTACACAACTTAAAAAGACTCCAAGTCTTTAAAAATAAATTTGTCTTTAAATAAAAATGGTGCTTTCTGCTGGATATGAGCTTTCCAAATTATGCAGGAACACATGTCAAAGCCTTCTCAAAGGCATTATTTACTAAACATCACAGTAGTTGTTTTTATCTTTCTATTTTGTTTCACATAACCTGAAACTATAAATACTTGTTTTTAGTTACTTTCAGGGAATTATCTTCATTTCCTTGCTTCTCCTATTCCCTGAGTGATATTTTGACCCAAATACTGGTTACATGTATTCTAGAGTTACTCCTGTGGGAAGATAATTGTTCTTTATACTTATATATTTTCCCTTTTTCCACATTAAAACAGAACACAAAATATTTAGTTTCTTTTAGCTTATCTAAAATAAATAAAAGTTTCCCTCTTATTCTCCTATATATCTTCTGATTACTACTACCTCTGCATGAAAAAACTAGTCTGTGAAAAAGCCAGCATCAAAAGTATTATCACTACATTTACATATATTTCAAGTGAAATACATTATAATATCTGAAAAGAGATACATCTGTTGACTTTCTTTTGGATATACTTAAAATAATTGTGTCCAATAATTTCAATGGGATAATGCAATTAGAGAAGCATGAATGAATTACATAGAGAGTTCTAAACTTACTAAAGGCCTAATTGCATTTTTCATATTTACATTTTATATAGGCCTATTGTTCTGATTCATTAGTTCCAAAGGGGTTTGAGAGATACACTTAATTTTAGTAAATGAAGGTCGATCCTTCCGTGTGTGCTGACTAGTCCTTTACCCCAAGTAGGAAGCAGCTGCTTTATTATACCTAAATAAATGAACACCAAGTTTTCTGCACCATTAGGTTTACACCTCTAATTTGCTTTTGTTCTTGCTTTAATAAAGCAGTAACAGAAATTGTTTTCTTAGTTCTGTACAAGAATTGTAAAATATTGCTAAATCAGTAATAATACCACTGACTATAGAAAAATTGAACCATTTGTCATCCCCTTTAAAGGGAAATGTTTGGGATAATTAGTTATAGTAGGAGAAAATGAGGCTCTATTCAATAAAAAAGCTGGAAAAAGAGAAACTTTGGTAATATTTCTAACAAAATATTCTGGAAGGAAATAGCAACCCGTAAAACCACTTAATAGATAGAAAGTGTTCATTTATATCATTCAAAAGGCATTATTTAAAGGACATTGGTTTAATCATTTAAATAATTCTATAAATTTCATAATATATCAAATGAAAAGTAAGATGATAAAGAAAGACATGGATAAAATGGAAGCAAAAAGAGACAATAGCATACATGTTGCAGCCAAACAAGAAATTAGCATTAGGCTAAGTGAAAACCAAATTTGGCAGTTTAAACATGTATTGAGAAAATCCACCAAATACCACACTATAAACAACAACAAAAAATATGTTGAAAATATTTTTCATATGAACGACATACATACAAGGCAGCATAAATTATAAATTAAGGAGCTAACGCAAAATTTTCAAAATGTGTTTCAAGATATGCCACAAGACACCATTTTTCTGAACTCTAGGAAATTCTTAATATGTAAACGGAGAGTGTTCACTGTTTACCAATCAAGATTTATAAAAAGTAATTAAAAAGAAGAAATATCCCTGAATGTAGAGAATGTAGAGAATTGCAGAGGCAAAATAAATCCTCATTTAAGTGGAGAAATAGGGGGAAAACAAAGAAATAATTAGCTGGATCTAAAAATGCAAATTGTTAAAAACATGGAAGACCAACCTCAAAGTATTGAGTGGAAAAGATATTATTGAAAATTCTATACCAGCAATGATGGCACTTATACATAATTCCAACAGAAATATTTTTTGAAAATAAGACTTGTGTTCTTCTTTAAAATGCATCAAGATCAAAATTTCAGTACAATGAACTAGGATACTAAACAGAGCTTAGGTAATAAATGAATTAAAACAATACCTAATGACCTGAGATTTAATAGCAGCAAAAGAATAATGGATAAGTATTAATTTAATTCATGGAATTAAACAAAAATAATTATATTAAAGAGTAGGATAAACTTAGGGAATTTAAAAAATTAACATGATTTCTATTATATATATATGTGAGATATATATATAACAGGAGTTATCTGTTATTTTGATAAAATTATAGGATATTTATTTGCCAGGAATAGTATAAATACATAATATTAATATATATATTCCTTTGGAGATATAATTTTCTAGGATATGGAATTATAATTCTTCCAGTTTGTTAATCATAGTTTTAGAAAGAATTTCAAACACAAAATGAATTTGGTAAACACAAGTCCTCCTCTTTAGTACATACTATGACTTATTTTAAGAAGCCCTCTATGATGTCATCCATACAGAATAAAACCTATTTGCAAGTCAAACAACAGACTTATTTTTGTGGTAACAGTTTTTTTTTCCCTGAGTAACATGCTCTGGTACACTGTGTACTCATTATGTGTATTCTTAAAAATATTAGTGCTAAAGATAATAATAACAAACTAGTGAAAATGGAGGAGCACAGAGAATATGTGCATATTCAATTGTATGAAGCCAAACACAAATATATATAAATATATATATCACAGTAGCATATGTAACAAGATGTTAGGGAATTGAATTTTCTAGGAGAGTTCAGAAAAATAAAATTTATGAGGTAGATATTAAACTCAGCATTCATTTTCAATTTTATTATTTCCCATTTTAGTTGAATGTGTTTCTCATTCTTTAATTGTACATTTGTTAAAATTATTACCAACCAAAATTCAGAAAAGACATATGCATACAGAGACTTACTTACCCCATATGCACATTTAAAATAGCTAAGCTATAACCCGTATTTTTAATTAGTGAGGCTTTCTTTTGTGAATTGACTTTCTTCACTGAAAATTTTTGAAGAATTTCTCTGAAGCCTTCTATTAATCATGTAATTTGATACCACTTTCATGGGATAAAAGATTAGTAAAATGTTCACCTATTTTATAAGAGCGCTGATTTTCAATGTTTCCTGCATTGATCTCTTTTTTCCAAATTAAATAATAAAAAAGTTATTTGCTATAAAAATAAAATGAGAAGTATTATTAAAACAGTATCCAAATAACCAACTATCATTAACCATATTCCAGAATCCTGCATCAGAGCAATATGTACAATTATTAATTGATTTTCAAATACAAGTTTTCAAATAAAAAGTTGTCAGTCAGATATATATAAAATAGGGGAATCCCCAAATATTAAAAAAAGTCAAATATGGTCTAAAATGTAAGAAGTCAGTGGATATATAATTTGTCTTGTCAGGGAGTGTTTGTCATCTGGATCCAAACTCATCTATCTGTTCCCCTTTCTAATAGCAAGAAGCAAAGTATAAAGGCCATGAAACCCAATGGGATAAATCCAAGTAGGATCAGAAAAGTAGGAAAAGTTGATTATTTAAAATTGTAGTTCAGATTTGACTCTGCTCTGTAATTTTCCCTTCCTAAAATTAACTATGGAAATTCTATGACAAGCTAAAGGTGAAAGATTGGTACAAAAAAGCACTGAATTACGTGACACTACCTTTCCTACATAGAGAAACTTAAATCTTGGAGCCCTGCTTGTTAGTCTCCTTTTCCATGACAGAAAATGGAAAAGGACACATGGAAAACTAAAATCCGATACCCATTTTTATCCCTGCACTATTAAAACCTTGGAAATATCTTCCTTTCTGAACTCTGATTTTTCATGAATATTTATTTTAGACAATCCTATGAAAAAGTTTCCATGAGTAACATAGAACTAGCTAGAGAAACTGTGGAATAACTTTCATTTTATTCCAAAAGGAGACTGTTTACTAACCTCTTCCATAGCCTGCTAGGATTGAGTTAGATACTCAATTACATGAGAAAAATAGGTAATATAAAATAGAAAAAAAATAGGCATAAATAATATATCCTCCATTCCAGGTCTATACTGTTGTTATCACCACCCCCTCAAATGTTAAGGATATATTTACCTTCTTACTACTGACAATCTTTCAGTATCCCTCAGCATAATTGTGAGGAGAGTATGGAATGTTGCTGGAAATTTCCCTCAAAATTTATTATGTGGATTTTAATACTTTTTTTTAATGTTTATTTGTATGAGAGAGAGAGAGAGAGGAGCGGGAGAAAGAGAGAGAGGGAGACAGAATCTGAAGCAGGCTCTAGGCTTTGAGCTATCAGCACAGAGTCCAACGCAGGGCTCTAACTCACAAGCCATGAGATCATGATCTGAGGCAAAGTTGGTTGCTTAAACAACTTAGCCACCCAGGTGCCCCTATTATGTCGATTTTTAAATAAACCCCTTCAACATCCAAATAAAACAGTATCCAGTTATCTAATTGCTGCTGATAGCAAAGTTTAAGCAATTTTACCATTAAATCTATTTTATATTAAACAATAAATGTATTTATATTAAATTAAGTACATCTTAAATATCTAAAAATCTAACACTATAAACAAATATAGTTTCTTTGTTCATAATTACATGCTCTAAAAGCGTAAGAAGTGTTAAATAGTACAAATTGTTTGATGGCAGCTGATAAACCTAAAATTAAGCAAGATGAAATAAATGTTGATTGCTATAATATGAAATCAACCTGATCATTATTTTGAAAAAAATGGCAATATTCAAATTACCTAAAATGGAAAGAACTTTGAATCCTTAAGAAGATGTGACCTGAAAACCCTGCAAATTTGAATCATACTTAAAAGATAGCTTTTCCTGATCACTAATTGGTACAGTGATGAACCCAGATTCTAGACATCTACCCATTTCTGTCCACTCTCTCTTTGTAGGCAGGCTCATCTATTTCTGTGACTTGAAATGCCACTTTTACAGGAACATTTGACAAACATGTATTTCTCTCAAGACCTTTCTAAGCTTTAAATATGCATCCACTGATTGCCTATTTTTCTCATGTAATTGAGCATCTAATGCGATACTAGCACATACAACCTGATTTCACCACCCTTTCTATCCAGTTTCTTAAACCAGAACGAAATATTCATTTCTGTTTATAGCCCATTCTTAATCTATTACAAATACTATTCATTCTATTAACAATATGAAACCTTACCTGTCTTCAAACTATATTGCCAATATCTTAAACCAAGACACCCAATTTTACAAGCCTGTGATTTCATAATTATTCACTAATATCAATGCATAATAATTCTAAAATATATTTTAAATAAAATATTTTGTCAATCATCAGATGTGCTTTGAGCTGTCTTACGTATTTACAGCAATAATCAATACCACTATAATATAAAAACTATCTTAGAAATGAGATGATGATAGAAGGCAAAATACAAATTGGCTCCAAATCCACCTAAAGCACCCTTGTGTCTTTAGAGTAGTAGAGGGAACCAATTAGTATGATGGACATACTAGACAAGGTACTGAGAAAAGACTACAGCATAATAAAAACACCACAAAAATGTATTTATGAACTAGACCAACAGTCATTGGAAAATGTTGAATAATACCTAACTTGCAATGAAAAGGAGATTATATTGATTTTCTCCTTCCCATCATGATTCTCTGACTTTAAAAAACTGAGTATGTGGCCTTTAGTGAATGAAGTTAAAGGAATCACATGAGAGAAAGCTGTGCCAGTTCCTTATTTTTTTCTTCTTTGCTCTTTCTATTTTATTTTGGCCTGGAGCTTTATTTTCCCTGCTTAAGAAGAACTATTGATTCAAGAAGACTAAAGGGGTCGCCGTGGGACCCAGGGAGAATCAGCAAGGACCAAACTGCTTAGAACTGTAGGCTAGAATTTCAAGTGAAAAGTCCAGCTGGGATCACCAAGGAAGGTAGAGTAAGGATTTCAGAGGATAATTTCTCTTAAAATATAAGATGTGGCCTTTTGCCTAAAAATTTCTGGTTGAAATTCATAAAACTCTGTGTACAATAATCATAATGTAGGACAGCAAGGTACTACAAACTTTACCTGGGCATAAATAGTTGTACAGATATGAATCTTCTGAAGAACTTTCATCCTCAAGAACCAAAATAAGTTATAAATACCTACTGCAGTGATAGTCCCTAAATTAGTTAAAACAGGACCTCAGCACTTACCAAAGCAGTTGCTAGTTATTTATGTGAATCCTACACATAGTATGTTCTACAAAGGAGTCTACAGGAGCTCCATGGCAGTGGGTTAGCGCGCAGTACTTATACAAAGGAGTCCACAGTCATCTTTTGGCATTTACATCCTTCCTTCTGTTTTACCCTAGCAAGATACGTACACACACTGAGTGTTTCCATTCTCCCACATAAGCCTGCCAAGTGTCTATGAATACGGTCGCTATACCCTGATATGCCCAGAGGGTACAGACTTAGGCAGCCTGATGTGTGCAAATTGGCCGACTCCGTTGGAACCTGAAGCAGTTTTGCCTCTATGCAGAGTATCAAACTTTCTCCTCAACATTTACACTTGCCTTTATCATAAAACTGGAGTGATATTCTCTATGAGATATTTTCACAATTATATACTTCTCTTTGTTGGTAAGACTTCTTTGATAGAAACTTTTCTTCTTTAATCAACATACACAAGAGAAGCTTTGATGTATGTATGTGGCAACAGTCAGGTCATTAGTGTGCTGTTAGGTGTGTGTGTGTGTGTGTGTGTGTGCGCGTGCGCACACATGCTTGTAAGGTAATCAAGAGGTAGAAATTGGACTTATTACACTAACAAGAACAGCATGAAAATAACTAAAATAAAAATTCCATTAGCACTTGATGTATTTTGTTTCATTTATGTTCCTTGTTAGGTTCTTATTTATTCCTATTAAGCTATATGTTAGTGTCATCTGTATTTACACTTTTAAGCACTTTACGCTGTCACTGTCAGTCTCCCATTATTAAAAAGTATTCTTATTGTGCCTGTATTTATCAACCTGCCCACTTGTGAATGGTAGCCTCTAATTTCTTGTAATACTGGAAACCAGCTAACCAAGCA
Source organism: Suricata suricatta (assembly GCF_006229205.1). Taxonomy (NCBI): domain Eukaryota; kingdom Metazoa; phylum Chordata; class Mammalia; order Carnivora; family Herpestidae; genus Suricata; species Suricata suricatta. Next base: position 47,500,789 of record NC_043703.1, on the reverse strand, counting down.
AATTAAAATTGTGTGAAAATTGGCTATGGGTGAATAACCTGTAAGTGAACACTTTAGAATTGTTAAAATTACATTGTGTTTCTTTCTAGTTACTGGCAATTCTCTTGATAGCTGATATTACTAAATATGGGACTGTGTGTAGAGTGAGATGTTGTGATATAGTTTAAAATACGGCTTAGATAGTATAGTTTTTAAATGCTGAGACACAGGTATTGACTGCAATAATTGGATGCTATTTGTCAAAATAATTAATAATAGCTAAGCAAATACTATTTCACTGTTAGTTAAAATTTATATTTAATATTTATGTATTAACATACTTAACATTCTACATATATTTACTTTCCTAGAATTAAGTGACTCAGTGTAACCCGCATTGATTAGAGTCAATAAATTTGGTTTGCATCTCTTCATTTAGAAAGAACCCAATAAATACCCTGTCAAACTGAATGAATAAAACCCACATATATTGAGACACAGATACACATTCTACCATCATACCCCACAAGATACTTGAAATTTCCTATCACCTTTAGACTCTTGCATGGAAATAGAATAGGATTCAAATGTTTTCTTTCTCTTTCTAGAATTTTCCTTTATCTCCCCTCACCAACATGCCTCTCAACTCTTCATAGTCTCTTTAGAAACCCACTTTTACAGACTATTGAAAGGGAATAGCCTTTTAGAAACAAAATCCAGGCTACCCCCTAAACACCTTCCCTCTGGGAAGAAGCAGTAGGCTAACAAATTGATTCAATTGATGCCATGAAATAAAGGATTAATAATTTAAATATTATATAATTTACAAGTATTATACATCCCATTAGAAACCTGATCAATATTTTATGGTATTCAACTAGCTTTCCCCTTTTATCATTTCTTTAACATTATTTACAACAAATAGTTTTTAAAAATACTGCACAAAATTGAACATTATTCATTAAGTCATATTAAAATGAAATTTATTTTAGGATTCAGAAACTCTGATTCTTAATATTTAACTGAGAAAAATACTTTTTTGTTTCAAACAATATATGTCACTTAAAACTATATCTATGTACCTACCTAATTATTGAATATTTCACAAAAATAGAGAAGAAAATCTTACCTTTGAGTAATTAGCTATGCATAAAGTGGATTTTCTGAAATAGAATTAATGTATCAAAGTAAATGATGTTTCCTAGTAACGTGCTAGTACTTATGTTCTAGGTGACTCATTTAAGAAAACAAGCTATATTTGTTAGACAAACTTTTTTTTGTATTTGTATTGAGTGTGCTTGTTTGAAGAGAAAACCATTTATTGCTAATATAAATATTAGTTAAAAGGGTAACTTTTTAAACTTGTGAAATTTATTTTCTTTTGTCAATAAATATTCTTGATTAAGTAAGGAGGAAGAAATATTTTTGGAGACAGTTTTTGGTGCTTCCCCTCCTATGTTTTCTATTCAACATAAATACAGAATTAAATTTCATATACTGCCTTCTCCAATCCTTTTTTGAAGCAATGTAGGGAAATGATACTGAGCATAACATTGCTATCTCTGCAATATCTATGGAAGAAACACAGTCATTAATTGAGTCTCATTCCTATAAGCTTCTCTCTCACTACTCCCTTTAATTGTAGAGGTTTTTTTTTTTTCATATGTGCACACATTTTTTTTAAGTGAGGTAGATACCTAAAGTCTTTGCAGTACATGAAAAGAAATAGAGCTCTATTAGAAGGGACATAGGTATTACAGAATGTTCTAAATATGGTCCTTAATATATTAAGAAGTCTTAAATCAGAGGGCTATGAATGAAATATTATTTTTTACATTAACTAAATTTAATCACCACCTGTCAACTCTCCATGTTTATCTATTAACTATGCCCTGAAAAATTCCATAATTCTCTAGCAACTTGAATATCTTAAAGATCAATCCAGTTAAGAATGAACTGGTTTAGGGGCGCCTGGGTGGCTCAGTCGGTTGGGCCTCCGGCTTTGGCTCAGGTCAGATCTCACGGTCGTGGGTTCGAGCCCCGCATTGGGCTCTGTGCTGACAGCTAGCTCAGAGCCTGGAGCCTGCTTCAGATTCTGTGTTTCCTTCTCTCTCTCTGCCCCTCCCCCTCTCATGCTCTGTCTCTCTCTGTATCAAAAATAAATAAAACAAAAAAAAATTAAAAAAAAAAGAATGAACTGGTTTAATTTTTCCCATTCTTTAAGTCCATACCCAGTTCTTATTTTGTCTATGACTCTACATGGTACAAATGACAAAGGAAGTTTTGGTTAGCTTCGAGTCATTCCTTCTCTTTTCCCTCTTCAAGGCTAGGTTCTTCCTAGTATTGAGGAGAAAGAAGAAAGGTGAAAAGAAAGTATCTGTTTACCCAACTGACATTTGCTTTATTCTACTTTGCTGTTTTTTCATTCTGTGATTGACATTTATTGGTCATTAATGTCCTCTGTGTGGCACAAGTCCGAGGGGTTGAGGGGTTGCCGATTCAGAGTTGATGCCTGAGTTTCTTCAGGGCTCTGGGGTTCCTACCATGGAGATCCAGTTAGTTCTATTTAGTCCTCCTCTACCTTTACCTCCTGTCCCTCACGCATCCATAAGCTCATGCTCTTGCTGTTCACAATCTGACAGACCACCCTCTCGGGAGAAATAACAGAAACTCAACCATTTTTAGCTTCTGGGGATCTACTTGCACTATGAAAAACTCACTCCTTTCTGTGTTAGAAACACAATGCTTTGTAATATCTCTCCAATTCTCTTTTCCACTGTGCAGAGATGCACAGGAGAGGTCAGTAAACCTTTTGCTTAATCAGAGTTTCACCTGACAAATGAACTGTCTCCTTGTTTTAGAGAACACACAACCTCACACACATACATATGCTTGGTTAATGGGAAGGAAAAACATACTCTTTTCCAAAATGTGGACGTTAAATGCCTCACAATCTGACTACAATGATGATGCATATGTGTCTTCTGCTTTTCCATACTGCTTTCTATACTTTTCTCCTTCATGGCAGCTTTATAGAGCCTGGGAATATAGGAAGTATACCGTGGTCGCCTTTCAGTCCTAATAAAATCTCCTGACTCCAACTGACCTTGTCTTTATAGAAATACGTTGGTTACTTTTGGCATTTCTTTGGCCCCAATTCTGTTTCAATGGGGAAAGCACTAATAAACCCCCTATTTTCTTACGGAGATCAATGTATATTCTGGCTTTTACTTTGGACTATTCTAATTCGAATTGATATTCAAACTTTGTAAACTTCTATGCCCAGTGAAATGTAGTATGTTGAGTATGAATATAAATTTTTAGGAAGTTTGTGTTTCATGTAACCAAAATAAATAATGTATGATGTATAAATGTATTATTATCATTATCCTGAATTCTAGATTATCAGATCACATTTACAATGAATAATTTAATATGCTGAACATTTTTCTTTTTTTGTTATGACAGATATCATAGTACATAAACTGCTTAGTTTCCCTGCTCTTAAACTATATTTGACATCAACATAGTTTTTCTTTGAAACTTTGATATATTTCTCTGTATTATATAAGGAGTAATGTGTTATTTTGATAATTAAATATTATATGATATTTAGTTTCCAAAAAATATATATGTATAAAAATGCTCTCTGGATAGATATAATTTTCTTTTATCACAATTAATTTTAACTTTTAGCTTATTTAAATATGAGAATCATATTTTCAGTTTGAGGTTGTTATCCATCCCTACTTTGAATGATTTTGTTTTCATTGAGAAAAACTTAATTGGATTTAATAATGTAGAAGAAAATATACATATTTTAATTTCAATAAATTGATTTATTTCTGATAAGTAACATTAAAATTTTAAGGACTTAATGTTTATATGAAGATGGACAGTTGATAAATTGTCAAAATACCCTAGTCACACACATTTCTGATTAATTGACATTTTAGAATTATAACTACATCACCTTATCATTTTGAATTAATAATGCCTAGGGGCTCCTGGGTGGCTCAGTCATGTAATAGTCTGATTCAACTCAGGTCATGATCTCACTGTTCCTAGGTCTGAGCCCAGCATCAGGCAATGTGCTGACAGCTCAGAGCCTGGAGCCTGCTTCAGATTCTGTGTCTCCTTCTCTCTCTATCCTCCCTTGCTCATTCTCTCTCTCTCTCTCTCTCTCTCTCTCTCTCTCTCTCTCTCTCTTTCTCTCTCTCTCTCTCTCCTCTTTCTTCTTCTTTCAAAAATAAACTTAAAAAATTGTTTAAAGTAATGCCTAGATCTAATTTCACTTAAAGCTTCCTTACCTTGAGATATAAGTTGAAACCATCACTCAGTAATACTTGAGCCAAAATTCATGTGAATCTTGTGAATTCAGCAATTTAATTCCATGTTCTATAGTTCTTCGGTCTACCAGTAAGTATCCTTACCAGAATGAAATAAGGATTCTCTCTATGAGTGGAAATGCTCATACAGACGATGTTTAAAAATCTCTCTAGGTCCTTGTTTCCCCAAAATTAAAGCTTTGCCCTAAAAGAGAACATTTCAGTCAGATTAAATTGATGAATGATTTTTTTTTGGCATTAATCATGACAGGGTGTTACACTTTCCCAGTATAAGAGTCTGATATTGGCTGCTCATGTATTTTTCTTTTATGACTTAGATAGTGATTTTACTGTATGTTTACATCAGTTGGGGAAAATGACATATTCTCAACATAAAGCCTTCATTCTCGGAGCATGTATAGGAATGAACTATGCCCAATGCAAATGTAGACTCAAATATCTGACTAGGTTATGGACTCCAGTGAGCTGGTATGTTCATATGATCACATGTTGTTATTTGCTTATAGGATGTAGTTCTTAATTTTTATTGTTCATTTTTTGATGTATGAAAAAGTCTTCAAAATTAATAATTTATTTACCTGTCTGCAAGCTAACTTCTTTGTAATCAGTAGTAATGTGTTTATAGTGTAGTATCATTCTGAGTATGATCTGAGTATCATCATTTTTAGTACTGCTCCCTTTTTAATTTGGTAAATATAGATCTATCAATTTTATTATTGCATTATAAAGTTCACTGAATCAGGTTAGATATTTTTAAGAGCATATTTTTAATTTATTTTTATTTTGGACTAATAATTTTTAATACACTTTATTAAGTTATTTTGCATTGTAAAAATCACATTTCCTTAAGGAAATTCTTTGCTTTCCTTTGAAATATCTTTGAAAAGAATACCTTTATAATATTGCATTATAGAACTTTTAATATATGATACACTTAAATAATACTAGGGCTATTATTTGTTTAAAAATCCTCATGTAAAAAATGAAACTAAAATTATAGATAAATAAGATAGGAACTAAAAGTAGTAACTTAGAAACAAACAATACAGTCAATCACTTTATGATCATTACCTAGGAAAATACTATATTTGCTGCAATAAAGGATTTGTGATACCTTGTTACCACATATTTATAAAATACCTGGGTCTGTTTTCAGCTCTTCACAAACTGAAATTGTTAATCTTCACAATAATGTAGTGAGGTAGATATTATTATCTTCCTTTTACAAATAAGGAAATGAAACATAAGAATATTATGTAACTTGTCCAAGTTCATTAGAAGCAAAAAGAAGCAAAGATTTACACTCAAATAACCTGTATCCTTATCTATAGCTCTATATGGTCCCTTCATAAGATGCCTCAGTAGTTTTAATTCTTCATATGTTTCTATTAACTTTTAAATTATTTCTTGGTAAACAAAAATTATGTTCTCAAGCTCAAAGTTATATAATTAATTCAGTCACAATTCAACAAGTAAAGTCTATTGACCTTTCAGACTCATAGGAAAGCTTATGACTTTGGCAAAATATATATTAAACATGTACAATTGGGAAGAATGGATTTTTAAGTCTATTACTACTTTTTGGGTTTACCTAACATTGCACAATAATTATTAGGGACACATTTATGTCCCAACTTCAGGTAACAAAGTTTACCAGATTTATTACTAACGTGTAGCTTGTAATGCATTTGGTCAAATTAGCTTGAACCTATGCTGAGTGCCAGTGCTGGCCAGTTCTCCGCACTCAGTCAGGTGGTGGAACTTACATATGACCTTCTCCTGGGCCTTCAGCACTAACTCCATTTATTTTCTTTTAGTACTCCAATTAAGTCAAAGCTCTGTAGAAATATTTCATATTCCAACTGAAAAGAAAATAAGTATAAAAAGATTTTTCAATTTTATATTTCCTATTTCCCAGTATTCTATAATGGAAATTATGTGTTTGCTTTCTAATATGAACTAAGAAAAGGACAAATTTCAGCAGAAAAGATGATGTGGTGTGTATCCCAGACATGCTTGACTGATAAATAAAAATAAAAGCTGAGTAAAAAAAAATTACATTTCTAATCTTATTAATGACACAGAAGCAACATAAGCCGGAAATGCATGCTGACCACTGTGCACATGGCTTTCTCTCTTCCTCTCTCTCTCTTTCCTTCTCCCTCTCTCTCTCTTTCTCTCTCTCTCTTTTTTTTCTTAACTTCCACTTTGTGGAGCAATTTGTTAAATACATAAAGTGCAAACTAGAGCTAAAATATTTTTGAAGTGCCATCCTTAAGGAAGGATTTTTGAAAATCATTAATAGCTCTAAATGTGGATAACATGGCATATGTGATCAGAAAAGGCAGACATCGGTGAACTTTTAGCTCATGATTAAGAGTTTTTAACTTCTGTCCTTGAGTCTCACAATAGCATCTCATTTCTTTTCATCCCCCTAGATTATGCTCCTTGAGCTCTTTTCTGTAAACAGCAATCACTTGAAATTGAATATCCAGAAGATTAGCCATTTCAAGAGTCATATGTCCTACCTTACTAAACTATGCTAATGTAGAAAATTCTAAAGGATGGAGTTGTTTTTTTTTTTTTAATCTTTGGCTTTTTTTTCTATTTAATGCAAATCTCACCACTAAATACTGAAGTATTATTGCAGGCATATTTTTTATATATAGCAAACATTAAAATCTGTGATTTAGTTAAATTTTTCTTAGACTCCAAGATTGCCTCTAAAAGTTGTATAAGACTAACTCACATTCATGACAGATTTATTAAGGACAAGTAATATATTAAAACCTTGGAAGTTATATGTTACATTAAATGTAAATTAAAACCATAAATTAAATGTGTGCACAGATGAGCCCAGTCTTAGCAAACAGTAATCAGGTACTGTTTAATTTCCCTGTACTAGATAGATTCATCAAGACACACCGAGTCTCTCTAGTAATTTTCCACATCCCCTTATGTCTGACATTTGCTTCATTAGAATCATGTCTCCTTACAATCATAAGGCAAAACGCATCCTTATATTGAGGAGAAAGGATGGCATTGCCATTACAATATTTTAATCTGGAAAACACATATCTGCTGTTCTCTGTAATGACTTATTTGGGAAGTCAAATAACATTTGGAGAAAGTTTTACTATAATAAAGTCAGTCTACTCCTTAAATACTTAAATAAGGAATCGAGTTTTGTTTGTAAATGTGTGCTTGTTTTAAAATTCACAGAATTTTTGTGTGTGTTTTAGCCCATGTTTAATCAATTTACATTGCCAAAACAAGTGATATCTTCAGTATTACCAAACCAGCAAGACATCAAAATAAAAGTTGTCTACAGTTAAAGGCACAGTACATTAACAAACAAATGATCCTGTTTCAAAATTATAAATATAGTTTGGGTTGAGGTAGGCAGGAGGACAGTTAATCGAAACTGTAGTAATTGAAGTCTTCACACTGTGTCTGAAGAGGGCTTCTGATTCCTCCTTTCAACTCTAACTGTGACCTTTAGTTCCTTAAAAAAAAAGTCAGTGGAATGTCATAGTTGGTGATTTGCTGTGTGTTCTTGAGGCTACACAGCTACTGTCTGACTACACTACCTGTGGTTTCCAGATGAGTTTGTTGGGCAGAACGATCCGCAAAGCAGATTCCGTTGTCTCATGGCGGCTCTTGAGTCAGCCCCTTGGGCGTTCTGATGTCCGCCAAATCCTCACTACTGCAAAAACCTCCATAATCAACGCTACCAAACTCTCTGCTGCTGTAGAGAGTTGCTACCACCATGGCACCTGCTCACACGCATAGTTGCTACAGAAGCTGGAATTGCCTATACTATGTTGATAGTCTCTGGCACCAAATTCCCCACTGAATCTACGACTCCTGGAATGTACACAACTGCTACCCTTGTAGTGGGTTCATACGCCATCTCTCTAATCAGGATGGCTGTAATTGTTTAGTCTCCACAAGAAGATCCAACAAAACCTTGGTAATATTTATGTTTCTCTGTTTAAGACAGAGCAAAGCCAATGTGAGGTACATTTCTTCAATATCATTGGCAAGTCAAAATTGACAAGCTGTTTCATATTTTAAACATCCAGTCTTCTTGATACTTTTGATATAGCTACTAGAATTAAATTTTTTTCCTGAGAGGAACAGGTGAAGGCCTTGTCTCTGTCTCTCTAAGACTGTTTTTCATGCATACTGGTACAAGCATATCCTTTCTGGTATAAAAAATCCTGCAGAGAATCTAGACCCCTTTTGGTCTCCAATCCTTGCCTATTGAAAGTCAAGCAGAAATTACCATTTGCGTGACTCCTTCTGTGTGATATTCTCAGAGGTATAACCAATCTTCCCATAACCAGAAAGATATTTTCATCAAAGAAATCATGACAAGCATCTTTATTTCCCCAGGGAAAGAAGCACTAAACATTGTGGTGTGGTGATCACCCTTTGATGCCATACTGTTTTGTTCAAGTATTCTACATATTTAAGCTTCAACTCCATATCCAATATATTATCAGTTTTATCCAACACCAGGTGTTTGCAGAAGTCTAATCCAATATTTCCTCTTTCCATTATATCTTCAAGTGCTCTTAAATGGCTACTAACAAGTAGCATCCATGTTCTAAAAGTCTCAAATCTGCTGACCAATATTGAGACCACTAGAAATAATCCAAAAAAAAAAATCCTAGATTGGTATAAAAAATCCTAGATCTGCTTTCTCATAGATCAGCACTGCCAATTCTCTCACTGGTACCAATACCAGGAAAATGATTTTTTTTTTTTTGCAGCTTCCAAACCTTCCATTTTCTTTTATGGCTCTCAAAGTTCTTCCTGGACCATCAGAATATATCTGACTCAAGATGGACAAGAGAAATACTACAGTTTCTATAGACCCTGTTTGGGTACAAGTCATCAAATATCTTTTCTCTTTGACAGTAAGAATAGCATCCCTCTGCACTGGAGTCAGGTGGGTATAACAAGTAAACTGTTTCCCATGATGATTTATCCCACCTTAACATCACTGAAGCTTGACAACTGAACATCATTGAACAACAATTTTTGCCTGTTGCCTCAACTGGAATGTCATATTTCTCAAAGTTAATTCCAGACTCATCTCCAGAAAAAAATTCTGTTTTAAGCATTCACTTGGTGGGAGGGGATTTGATCAGTCATCTTCATCTGATTTGTCACACCAGCAACTGTTTCCACCATATTCAAATTTGTCAGAACCACTTCTGTAATCATGGCTGCCAGTGCTATCAGTCTCCTTGTCCATGATCAACAAGCCTTCCCCTTTATCCACTTCCACAATCACTGAGAAACTAGACTTTCCTCTTGAGTCACTATGAACCTCAAGACTATTATGCACATCCTTTACTCAAACTGTGAACTGTCTTTATCATAGACTGTTTAATTAAATTCTCTGTTCCTTAACTGAGGAGGAATATAGCACCCTTTACAGGCTGTTACCCCTCCATGCTGAATTGTCAGAAAACTTCAGATATGCATTAGCAAACTGCTGGTTTGCCATGAGCTCTTTTTATACCACCACAGGATCCATTTCTGAGCAGTACAGAGAACTCAGAATCTTCTTCCACAGCTCTCTACAATGTGAGGAATGTTTCAACAAATGAGGTCTCCAGATATATAACCATGTTTGAAAAAAGTATCTTTGAACAACTATGACTGAAAAAAAGTTTTAAGACATTATTATTCAATGATTACAATTGTTATCATGGCTGAGCAAACTATTTGATACAGGCATGTTTTAATATTTTTACAGTCTCTGAATGAATTTTAAATTATTTAAAAATCATGTCTTCAGATTTGTTTAATTGATAAATCTCTAATCATGCTATAATTTTAAACATAATTTAATACATTTCAGTCAAAAAGACTATGACTTAAAAATTTTTTGTTTATTCTATTCTGAGTTACAGTGTAATTAATGGTCTGTACTTTTCTCTATAATAAGGAGTTAATTAAGGTTTTGGCCACTAAGCAGAGAATTATGAATTCACTTAATGGTTTGCAAGTAGCAGAATGTCACACTACAAAATAAAACTATGATTTTAGAGATTGCTCTGAATTCCAATTTTGATCACAAATGGGTTTGTATCATATATTACATACGGACAGAATCACTATGAGTATATGCGTTTGGGAACATATTGTTCAAACAAACATAATAGCTAATATTTCTTGACATATTCAAGGTTAAATGTTGGCAGGTGCTGTGCAAACTCTTTACCCTTCTCCTTTTAAATATTACATGTAAAATGCAACATGTGTAAATGCCACAGGTTAATAGATTTCCATAATCATATTCTATGTAAGGAATTTTTCAGGTCCCAAGATACAATGCAAATAATCCAATTCCCAATACAAAATAAATTATTATTAGTGATGTTTTCTGGATTATGCCCAGATAAAGTAAATCAATGCTTTTTGTACTTTTTTTGGTTTTTTGCAACTGATAAGGGATAATGCAGTATAAGCCTTCAGAATGACATGATTTTAAAGCTGTAAAAGATCTACAAAAATATATAACTAGCTGATAACTTTATAGATGAACAAATGGTGATGAAGTTAACAAACTCGCCTGTATCAAGCTTGCTATCTATGACAGATTTGGGAAAATGTCAACACACCTGATTCCTGGGTCAATGCATTTTTCTCTATAAGACACAACCCTTCACAACACAACCAACACAAATGCATAATAAAGGGATGTTTCACATAGATACTATTGTTCTTTAATTCAGCCTTCTCTGCTTCACATGATTATGCCTTCTGGACTAACTAGGAAAATAACCATAAGATTTCTTCTTTTTGTTCTGAGTACACAGGTGTTCCAAACTCCACCTTATGTGAAATGTTCTACCTCTACCAAAACCCACTGAATAACAGAAAATGAATTTCTTCTTTTTCTCAGATATTCAGAAATTTCCCATAAATAAATGCAGCAAAAGGCTTAAGGAGAGGGAAAGCCGAATGCTTAGAAGTTAGTGCTTGGTGGGAATTTAAGTATTCTTGGTGAAGAATGTTTAAATATGGGAAACATGTATGCTTTTTCAGCATATAGATGACTCTGAGGAAGGAAACAGAGAAGAAGAAGAAGATCAAACTTCAGTTCAGGAACTCCCTTCCTTCCCTCCCTCCCTCTCCCCTTCCCTCCTGCTTTGTTTTTTTCTTCCTTTTCTTTTCTTCTTGCTTTAAAATAATATTGCAAAGTGAACATGGTGGCACATACTATAGAATCAATGTTTTTAAATTTTATATATGCTTCAGTATAGCATGATTAAAAATAAATACCCAGAATATTTACATACTCTAATTGATAAAATTACTAAAATTGGAAGATTAACAAACTATATTTCTATAATTTCAGAAGAGAAGTTCAAATGACATAACCTTCAATATATACTTTAGCTTAAGTTTACATTCTGAACCCTCTGCTCCCAAATGAAATATACAAACGTTTTTCCTAATGGAGAACAAGCATTCCCAAAACTGTGTAGTGTGGGATTTAATTAGGAGAGATTAGTGCCCCTTTGGTCCCTTGAACTGAGTAGTTAGAAATATGAAAAACTAGGCCATCGGGCTTTTTTCCCTCAAATTATAAATAATCCCCAAACAAGCATACTAGCCAAAAAAAGGGAAAAGGGGGAGAAAACGGAGACAATAAAAGTCTACATACTCTTCAAACACCTGCATTTGTAATCCAGTGAATAATAAGACAACTGGTCCCCTAATCATCACTGAGTGGGAGGTGGTCAGTGAGGAAATCTCTAGATATCTGCATATTGCCAAACTATTAAGATTATCTCCTTCACAGCCCCAGGTCTGAAACTAAAAGTAAGGAAACCATCTGATTTCCTCAATAATGTCTATTCAGAATCATTTAGATTTGTATTATTAATATACCATGCCAAAGAAAAACTGCAACAAAGTAATTCCAGGGAATTTCTTACCCAGTCATATCCATCTCTGAGTTATCATATTCAGTGAGTTTCATTAAAAATCATTGTTAAAAATAATAAACTAATATAGTGTTTTATCTTTTCATTTCTATATGCTAGGAGAACAATTTACTGAAATTTACACAAGTCATCTCCTGTTTTAGTCCACTCAGGCTGCAATAACAGAATGCCACAGAAGAGGCAGTGTGCAGACACTAGATAATCACTTCTCACAGTTCTGCTGGAGTCTGAGATCAGGGCGCCATCATGGTCAAATAAGACTTCTTGTGTCCTCACATAGCATAAGGGGCCAGGAATCTCTTTGAAACCTCTTTTTATAGGACATTAAATCGCATTCTTTAGAGTTCCATCTCCATGACTTAAACATTTCTCAAAGGTCCCACCTACTAAAACCATCACCTTGGGGGTTAGGATTTCATCATATGAACTTTGGGGGATACAAACATTCAGACCATAGCACTGCTTATTTCCCCCCCCCCCCAAAAAAAACTAGAGGCCTTGGGATTTGAATTCTCATTTGCCTTATAGGTTGTTTATAGAAAATTACTTTACTTCTTTGATTGTTTCCTAGTATCTTTATCTAGTATTCTTTAATAATTATTTTCTTTCCTGACAAGTTTGTTATGAGATCAATTAGAGTATATAAACACCAAATTTCAGTGATGTATTGGTATTCATCAGTGGCAAACTTAGGTTTTGCCTCTTTTTAATGACTTATACTTCCCTTTTTAACTCTGAAACTAAAACAGTTAATATTAAATGTCTTTTCGATTGTCCATTGGTGAATCCTAAGTTATAAGACAGAAATGTTGTCTGTCTTATTTGTGTTGAATTCCGGGCACATAGTAAAATTTCAATGAACATATAGTAAATAAGTAATTCTGGGATTTCCAGCTCTGCATGTCAGGAGATTGGAAGGTACCACTTCATCCTAACAACAAGTAAAAAGCTGAAAAGACTGACAAATTAGTCACTTTTCCAGAATCCCTTAGAGAGGTGAAAATACAAGGCAAACCACTGTTCTTAAGAGAACCTGACCAACAGACAAATACAGACAATAACAACTTAGCAGAGCAGAGAATCATGAGCAGAAAATCCTGCAGAAACCAGTGTCAGGGTACAAGATCTGAGCTATAATTGCCAACTTGCTAGAGGCTCAGTGTGTACAATTAAGTGTTAAAAACTCCACAGGGAGGGGCACCTGGGTGGCTCTGTCTGTTAAGCATCTATCCTTGGGTCAGATCATGGTCTCATCGTTTGTGAGTTTGAGTGCATATCCAGTGAGCTAGAGCCCCACTTTGGGTTCTCTCTCTCTCTCTCTCTCTCTCTCCCTCTCTCTCTCTGCAGCTCACTCACTTGCATGCTGCCTCTTTCTCTCTGTCAAGCAAAAACAAAAACAAAGTTTAAAAACTGCAGGGGGAGCCCAGTCCTAGGGGGACACTCACAATATGAGATTTACTTCTAGGAGCTCAACCAGGTTCCCACAGTAAGTATCCAGGGGGAAAAAACATCCCCTCCTGCTGACCTGATGGGGTATTGTCAGAGCCTAACTGAACTGGGAGAAAGAAAAACCCAACTTCAGACTACTTAAGCTAGCATGTCCCACCCAAGGAAGTGGGGCTGGGGGCAGGAATTAAAACTCTTGTAAAGTTCACAGTCCAGAGCCAGAGGCTCGCTAAAAACCTGAGAACTAATCACACTCCCCCACCCCCACATCTCACCACCACCTTACTAAAGGCCTATATACAAAAGTTCAGAAAAGTTATAAGACATACCTAAAGGAAAGTAAAAAAAATAACAACAAAAAACCCTACACAATTTGAAGAGACAGAACCAGACATGACAAGGATGTTGAATTCATCAGAAGGAGAATTTAAAACAATTATGACTAATATGCTAAGGGATCTAATAGATAAAATAGCAGCATCCAAGAACAGATGGACACAATAAACAGAGATGGAGATCCTAAGAAAGAACCAGAAAAGTTTTCTAGATAAAAACAAAAAATCCCTGTAACAGAAACAAAAAAATGACTTTGATGGGTTTTTTAGTAGACTGGACAGAGCTAAGGAAAGAGCTTCTGATTTTAAGGCTATCTCAATAGAAACTTCCTAAATTGGAAGGCAAAAGGAACAAGGACTGAAAAATAATAAAATAGAGCACCCTAGTTCTGTGGGATAACAATAGAAGGTTTAACATATGATGATAGAAATACTAGAAGTAGAAGCAAAAAGAAAGGATTAGAAGAAATATTTAAAATAATAATGACCAAGAATTTCTCCAAAGTAATGTCAGACACTGAGCCACAGATCTAGGAAGAACATCAAGCAGGATAAATTCAACATAACAACAACAGTAACAAAAACCTACATGTAGACATACTAGGTCTAGACATTAGGTCAAACCTAATGGGTCAAGAACTTTAACAGATACCTCACCAAGAAAATATAGAAATGTCAAATAAGTATGTGAAAAGGTGTTCCACATCATATGTCATCAGTGAAATGCAGATTAAACACAACTTACCAACATACACAAAATTCAGAACACTGACAACACCAAATGCTGGCAAACATGGGGAGCAACAGGAAATCTCATTCACTACTGGAACAAGAGCAAAATGCTACAGTCATTTTAAAAGAATGTTTGGCAGAGTTTACAAAAGTAAATCTCTCCCACCAACAGTGTAGGAGGGTGCCTGTCTCTCCACACCCTCGCCAGCATCTATAGTCTCTTGATTTGTTCATTTTAGACACTCTGGCGTGGGGTGGTATCTCAGTGTGGTTTTGATTTGTGTTTCCCTGATGATGAGTGATGGGTGGGAATGTAAACTGATGCAGCCGCTCTGGAAAACAGTGTGGAGGTTCCTCAAAAAAAACTATCCATAGAACTCCCCTATGACCCAGCAATAGCACTGCTGGGGATTTACCCAAGGGATACAGAAGTGCTGACTCATAGGGGCACATGTACCCCAATGTCCATAGCAGCACTGTCAA
>NC_043703.1:47459563-47485392 GCF_006229205.1 Suricata suricatta | reverse complement strand
GGGGGAGGGGGAAAAGAGGTGGTGGTGATGGAGGAGGGCACTTGTGGGGAAGAGCACTGGGTGTTATATGGAAACCAATTTGCCAATAAACTATTAAAAAAAAATAAAACTATTTGTGAGAACCAATTATTTTATGTCATTCATTAAAATCATCTATTTACTCATTAAAAAAAAGTAAATCTCTTACCATATGATTCAGCAATTTTTCTCCTTGGCATTTATCCAAAAAATGTGAGGTGAGAACTTATATCCAAATAAAATAGGGATGTTTAGGGGCGCCTGGGTGGCTCAGTTGGTTAAGCCTCCGACTTCGGCTCAGGTCAGATCTCATGTTTGTGGGTTCGAGCCCCACATCAGGCTCTGTGCTGACAGCTCAGAGCCTGGAGCCTGCTTCTGGTTTTGTGTCTCCTCTCTCTGCCTTTCTCCCTCTCATGCTCTATTTTTCTCTGTCTCAAAAATAAGTAAAACATTATAAAAATTTTTAAAAAATAATAAAAATAGGGATGTTTACAGCAGCTTTATTCATAATTGCCAAAACTTAGAACAAACCAAGATGTCCTTTGATAGGTGAATGGATAAACTGTGGTACATACAAACAATGGATATTATTCCATCATTCAGCGCTAAAAAGAAATGAGCTATCAAGCCATGAGATGTCATGGAGGAAATGTAAATGCATAATTACCAAGTGCAAGAAGTTAATCTAAAAACCTACATAACATAACATTCTATAAAAACAAAACTATGGAGACAATAAAAAGATCATATTTTCCAGGAACTAGGGTTGGGAGTGAGGAAAGATGAATAGACTATGTGCAGAGGAATTTTATGGCACTAAAATACTCAGTATGATATTATAATGATAGATACATATTTTTGTACAGTGGTCCAGAACCATGAAATGCACATCAAGAGCAAGCCCTAATATAAACTATGAATGGACTTTGTGTCCATCATTACAATGTGTCAACATAAGTTTATCAACTGTAATAAATGTTCCATTCTTGGTGAAGGAAGTATTTGATAATGGGGAGAAGGCTCTACATGTGTAGGAACAGGAGGTTTATGGGAAATCTCTGCATCTTCCCTCAATTTTGCGATGCACTTAAAACTACCTATAGAAGTCCATTAGGGGATGCCTGGGTGCCTCAGTCAGTTAAGCATCTGACTCTTGTTTTCAGCTCAAGTCATGATCTCACGATTTGTGAGTTCAAGCCTCACATTGGGCTTCACACTGACAGTGCAGAACCTGCTTGGTTCTCTCTACCCTTACCTGAATTGCCCATTCTCTCTTTCTCTCTCTCTCACTCTCTTTCTCTTTCTCTCTCAAAATAAATTAACTAATTAAAAAAGTCTTTTACAATAATTATATATTATTTTATTATAAATATTATTATTATAATTATATATTACAAATTATTATTATGAAGCATATGAATTTCCTTCTATTCATACTGCCAACTCAAATAGGTAATATGCTCACAAATTTAAGAATTATATATACATATATATGAATAATATAATGCTACAAATGTTAAGAAAACAAATGTAAATTTATTATGCTATCATAGTGAAGCAATGGAAAATCAATTGTAAATAAATTTACTTTAGTAAAATACCGAGATCCATATTTAAAAATTACTTTTCCAAAATTATAGCTAAGTTTTATAATTATCTCCATTTAAAAACATCTGGAGACGATGAGGTGTTCTTATACTGAGGTGGAAAATACACACAATGTGGCAGAGCTAAGATTGTAGCCATGGTTTTGTGTCCAAAATCCTTCTTCCTACTCTCCATACTACACTCTGTCCCTCCCCACTGTATTTTGCACTGAGTCCTGTGATGGTACTTGAATTCATATGTTCACCCCCAAATCTAACCAGTCTTCTTGGCTCCACCTCAGGGATAAACAATGGCTTCTCTACTGAAGTTGACTTCTTTATCTCTAAGTTGAGATTTTAACTAGATATGATTCTGGAAATTGAGAAGTAGGACAAGTTTTACCTAAATATTTTATTTTTAAACAGTGTTTTGGGGCACCTGGTTGGCTTAGTCAGTTAAGGGCCCAACTTTTGGTTCCGGCTCAGGTCATAATCTCACAGCTTCGTGGGTCCGAGTCCCACATTGGACTCTGTGTTGACGGCATAGAGTCTGTTTGTGATTCTCTCTCTCTCTCTCTCTCTCTCTCTCTCTCTCTCTCTCTCAAAATACATAATTTTTTTAAATTTAGAAAGTAAACAGTGTTTTGCCAGTTATCATTTATTGTTGTTCCTATACATCTGTAGTGTAAACAGTATTATGACTAAGTCAATATATCATAGATCTCCATCAGACATAATTTAATAAAGAATGAGTATTTTTTCCCTTCTGATACAAGTATCAAATGTACAAGTATTATGATGAGATGCTGCCTGCAAGACGACCTGTAACTGGATGCTTTGAGAATTTATTGTTGTTTTTTATAGTCGTACTATTATAGTAAAAATAATAAAATGTTAAGTAGTAGGAGGAACAGAAATGGCATGATTTAAATTACAATATTTTTGTGAGACTCTAGATTAATATACTCTGATTACATCTGGGATTTAATTAATTTATTTCATTTCAATGCCTGCATTACAAAGTGTCATTAATATAGCACTTTAATTCAGATCACTAAATTTTGAGTGATGTTAGGAAATTGTGATCATGTGATCAAGCAACAGAGATTTTTAAAGGAATGCCATAATCTTTCTCTCTCTCTTTTCTTTGTCCTTTATTAGTAGTACAATCTATTGGGGAAGACATTATAATAAAATTATCATGTATTGCAATATATAAAATACCTGTACTATATAAATGCAGATTGTCAGTGGCAGATAGATACAAAGTGATCAAAGGAGCAGGTATCAGAAAAGAGACATGGATAGTACATATCAGGGGAACTAGAATCTTGTCTAGGCTTTTCCATTGCCCTAATGTAAAATCTTGAGCAAACACTTTCACAGTTGATCAAGTTCCTTTAATCATTAAATAACTGACCAAGAGTTAAAACAGCTAATATTTCTTGGGAAGTTTCACTTTATGTAAAAACCTACTCTGGCTGTTCTCATGAATATGATGATCTTATTGAGTGAAAAATAAAGCCTTAGAGGTAGTACATAAAGAGAGCACAGCATCAAGGAATCATATCATTGTGTTCTACCCCCTGCTAGTTAATGCATTCAGCACGCAAATCACAATACAATTTTCTAAGGTCCCATGGGGGAAAAAGTGTAATTATCTGAAACATGATTAAAAAATGGAAGACAGTGCATGAATTCTGCTACCTACATGAGGAAGATAACATTTTCTTTTTTTTTTTCATTGCATTTGTACTAGTTTCTGTTAAGGTAGCAACTATTGATAAAAATAAAATATAAAAGACATTTGCAGATAAATAAATCCTGAGGATGCTAAGCACATCATAGGGAGTAGAGTCAATGATATTGTAATAAGCATGTATGGTGACAGTAACTAGACTTATCAAGGTGAGCATTTTGTAATGTATACAAATGTCAAATAACTAAGTTGTACAACTAAAGTTCATATAATATAAAAATAGGATTTTGCAATACAAATCAGACCACCTGGATAATGTCAATGTTTCTGTTTTTGATCTAGATGGGGATGTTATAACATGGGGCAGGGGCTGATAGGAGCAGAGGTGCTAAAGTATTTCCATTAAAGCAAGTGAAATTGCAGAGTGAAACTTTAAAGCTTTTCCCATTTTAAAGTAATTCCCTTTCATTGGAAGGGTATAGACCTGCTTCGACTGGCAGAACTCTTCAGTATCTTAATTGCAAAAATTGCCTCAGATAATAAAATCTATTTCCCCCTAAATTAATATCCCTTCCTTTTAAATTAAATTTCAAGAGTTTCCGGCAAACTGACTTTTGCCTTACATTTACCCCCAAGCAAGAAGAGGAAACGGATGGGGTGTTAGATATGTTCATATAAACATTCAGTTCGTGTGAAAGAAAACTTTTATCTTTCCTGAAGGTATTAATCAAAAACTAGTACCCAAAGTAGCTAAACTTGTGATAAGATAAATAAATTGTGGAGTATACACAGAACCTAAGATGTACCTAATATATAATGTAATACCTTCTACAAACTTCTGCATAAGTATATTCTCCTCCAAAAAGTGTAATCTTTGTGAGTTTTTGCTCTCTTCTGATATTATAAAATTATTAGGACATACAGCTATTAGATAGGAGCCTTGGTGATGTTAAGACAGTTCAGGAATCACTTTTATAACTTAACAATTAGTAAAGATACTTACTGCCTGCTGCTTAAGAAAGTTGGTCCTGGGGATATATAAACCATTAGACCTTGAAAAAGTAACTAAAGAAATGTACTGTTACCCCTGTAGGTTGCTACATGCTCCATCTGGGTGAGCTGAGCCTGCAAATTAGCATGTGATCACAAACCAAGACCAAAATAAATCCAAGTCATGAGGGAAAGAAATCAAACAGGGAGGATGAGAGAAAAGTAAAGAAGAACCCCTGTCTCTTTTTCCCATCGCTTTCTTATTAGGGTTTCAAAGGAATTTGTGTTGGAGGAGAAAGAGTTTTATTCTCAGATCCACAGATGGATTTTCTTATATATATGGGAAGCAGTGATGGTGTAGAAAAATATATGGGCTTAAGATAGGATGAGAAAGACAACAGTACCTGAAAAGATTCAATGAATTGGAAAGAATCATCTATTCCTAAATCATCTATAAGCTTGGCTAAATTAAATGTATCTAAAGAGACATCACAACTCTTTCTCTTTAGAAAAGGTTTAGGGATATCAAAAATATCTAACTGTATTTTATTATAAACAAAATAATTGTTAAATTCCTTATGATAATATTTTTAGTACCTATTATGGGTCATTATGTTATATTCTACCTTTACCTCAAATGTGTGTAAATCGCACAAACACACATATTTAATGGTTTGGATGTGTAGACTGATGACACCACATGTGCACCAAGAAGGTATGGAACAGGGCTGACTCCCAAGGAGGTCTGAAACTCACTTGGAAAAGCTGGAGAAGGATACTGGCTGGGGATGCGGTGTGAGGTTGTGGTGAAGGTTTTCTACGGGAGAGCTGGGTGCCGGTGCTCAGAACTTCCCTGAGTGCCAAAGGAGGGAGCACTCAGGCTTGCCGATCCATTTGCCCAGTCTGTTTGATGGCCTGAATGGTCCACTCTGCCACTCTTTCATGTGTGCCTGAGAAGAGTGTGTTTTTGGTTGTGGTTAGATGGAATATTCTATAAATGTTAAAATGACCAAGTTAAAGGATAGTCCTGTTCAGGTCAACTCTACTCTAACTGATTTTTTTATAACAAAGAAATCTCAAATTCTCCAACTTTTAAAAATTGTAATTTATATTTTTTTCTTTGTGTATCATTTATCCTCTTTTAAAACTATTTTAGTGGTTGTTCTAGAACTTACAACATGTATATATAAATAATGTATGTACACAATGAAACTTCACTGTGACACTTCATGTGTGGTGCAGTTAAAGATTGGAGCTCAGCTAAGCTGGGAAAGACTGAGCTGCCAAACATGAGTTGGCCAATTAAAAGGCCAAGCCAAAAATACGGAAGAGTTAAGTCTTTAATCATTTGCTGCAATGGGTAACAAGCAAAAGGCTAAAACTAAGGAAGCCCATCCCCCACTCCTGGCCCATTTGCCCCCATCAATCAAGGGGCAGTGCAGTCAAGGGGCAGTGTTCCCCTTCCTCCCCTGTATGAAACCTCAGCAGAGGCGTCTAAAGAAGACCTCTGTTCAAGGTCTCAAATAGAGAGCCCTAGGAATGGAGGTGACGGCGGTGGAAATGCACATGTGTGAAGAGTCTGACTGTCCGGGGTGCCTCAGACCTTGACTCAACTTCCTTCAGAGATGTCGGTGCACCACGTCTGTGTGGAGACAGCGGCAGCCTTCCTCTGTAAGTCATGGTAAGTGAAGCCTTTGCAATTGCCTGTACTCAGGCTTGAAAAATCACACATAGGGTTTTAACTAGGAACCACACTTCACAGTTACGTTTGAGAATTTATCCTCAATCCCTCCCTGGTATGCTTTTTGACGTTGCTGTCATTTAAGTCAATTGTTCATAGGTCGCACACACCTGTCGCATTGTTACTAGCGTGCTTCCAACAGCAGTTGTCTTTTACATCAACAAAAAATAAAAAACACAAACGATTTTGTTTTCATTTACGCTTTTTGCAACACTCTTCTTTATGTAGTTCTAAGTTTCTGACCTATATCTTTTTTGTTCCTGCCTGGAAAAAAGTGGTGTTTTTTTTTCATTTCTTTTATAACAAGAATACTAGACATGGATCTCCCTTTTTTTTGTCTTTACTTCTTCACTTCTGAAGGATAATTTCCCTGAAAATAGATTGAATATAGATTCCTAGGTGTTTTCCTCCCTGTAAACAGTTATTTTAAAGCATACTGCTCTTTTGAGTGTTTTTTTTTAATGAGAAGTCTGCTGAAATTCTTATTTTTATTTCTCTATATGTAAGATTTTATTTTATTTTATTTTTCTTCCTTTAATGTTGTCTTCTATTTTTTTCCCCATAGGTTAAATATGATATGCCTAGTTTTATTTGGGGGCAGTTTGTTTTTGTTTTTCAAATCTTGCTTGGGGTTCTCTGAGATTCTTGAATTTATGGAAGTACCTATTATTAATTTAGTAAAGTTCTCAGCATATTACTTTAAAATATTTCTTCTGGGGTGCCTTGGTGGCTCAGTCAGTTAAAAGTCTGGCTTTGGCTCAGGTCTAAGTCTCAGAGTTTGCCAGTTTGAGCCCAGCATTGGAGCCTGCTTCCTATCCTCTCTTCACTTCTCTCTGCCTCTTCTCTGCTTGTGCACACGCATTCACACGTGCAGGCACAGTCTCTCAAAAACGAATAAACATTAAATAAATAAATAAATGGATAAATGAATACATAAATAATATTTTATACCTTTTTCTCCTTATAGCTGGTTTTCCAATTGTGTGTAAGTTATTCTTGTTTACTATCATTACAATAGTACAGTTCTTGGATGTTTCTTACTTTTCCATTTTTTTTAATTCATTTTTCTCATTGTGTTTTAGTTTGGGAAGTTTCTATTGACCTGTCTTCAAGTTCATTGATTCTTTCCTCAGCTGTGTAGAATCTTTTAAAGACTATGTTCAAGCCATTTTTCAGTATTGTTTCTGTTTTTAACTTCTAGAGTTCCCTTTAATTCTTTCTCAGTATTTTCATATCTCTGTTACATTATCTACATAGTCTTCCTTTTGGTTCCTGCCTTGAAATGTTTTCTTTTTCTTTTTTTGTTTTGTCAAATGATGCCAACATGCTGTATAGGGTAATAGGGACTGATATAAATGGCCTTCAGGGGCCTCTAGGTGGCTCAGTCAGTGGAGCATCTGGCTTCGGCTCAGGTCATGATCTCACGGTTCGTGGGTTTGAGCCCCACATCAGGCTCTGTGCTGACAGCCAGCTCAGAGCCTGGAGCCTGTCTTTGGATTCTGTGTCTCCCTCTCTCTCTGACCCCTCCCTGCTCATTCTGTCTCTCTCTCTCTCTCTCAAAAATAAATAAAATATAAAATAAATAAATAACCAAATGGGCCTTCAGTGTGAGGATTTATGTTACTTTGGCTCAGAGTTGGGCTATATTAGTATAACCTGTTAAATATAGGTACCATAGACATCAAATTCCTTTAATGTTCTTATTTTTGTCTTCTTATGCTTTAAAATTTCCTTTTGTGCAGATTCTCAGGGAGATTCTGTGTCTGACATTTCTTTTAGCTGTAGTTCATGATCCTGGAAGCTCATGGTTTGGTGGTGGGACATGGGAGAGGGAGTATTCTATAATTTCATGATTTTATCTCTCTTTTCATGGACTACTTTTTGGGGGTATAGCATTCACAAGTGTTCTTGTTCCCGCTCTAATGAAATAGGCTTTTGCCCTACACATCTATTTAATTTCCTTCTAGCAGCATTCACATCTATTTTCTGAAATCTTATATTCTGCTTATTTTCTCCCTTTGGTAATACAAACAAACAAAAAACCTGTAACTGAGACATAATTCCCTTTTTCCAGTTAAGGTAACATTTCAGAATATCCCTCTCGGTAATATTTTCCTCCTCAAGATTAGAGTTTAATTTCTTTTATTTTTAATGTTTATTTTTGAGAGAGAGAGCAAGTGGAGCAGGTGCAGAGAGAGGGGGACAGGGGATCCAAAGCAGGTTCTGCACTGACAGCAGGAAGACCGGTGTGGGGCACAAACCAGTGAACTGTGAGATCATGACCTGAGCCAAGGTTGGAGGCTCAACCATCTGAGCCACACAGGTGCCCCCAAATTAGAACTTTTAAAAGGAGAAGAGTTTCAGCAGTTTTCTACATCACTAATGTCCCCTCACTCTGATCAGGCCAGGAAATAATTCTTCTCAGATCCTCTCCATGAAAAACTGCAAGGAATCCTCCTATAAAATTCTGCATACCTGTAGACTTAAGACAGTGAACCCTGCCCCCCAGCAGTTTCTCACTCGCACTATATGCTTTACTCAGCTTACAGCCACCTTATAAAATCGACATTTAGTGTTCCTACCATCCTGTTGATTCTAGTAGCTTCGGCTGCAGGTAATAAAATCTCAGGATTTTTATATCTCTGGATGTGTTGATCTTTCAAGATCTCAGTGTAGTCGTTTGTCCAACTACACCAATAATCTGATGGGACTCAGAAAAGCCACAGGTTTTCAGTTTGTATAGTTTTTTCTTGTCATAAGGACAATAATGACTTACGATATCTGTACATGTCACATCTGATGCTGGCAGTCCCTAAGTGTAACTGTGACTCTGATGTCCAAGCACGTCCAACCAATGGGGACCCAATTAGAATCAAACATCAAACCCACATCACTACACATGTAGGGAAGTGCGCCTCTAGTCAATTTAATCAGAACTCTTTGAAAACAGTTAACTTTCAGATCATTTTACCCAGGAACAGTGTTATTCTGGTTATGGGGGTTTTCTGGTCCTTTTTATTTTAAAATAAAGTACTTTACTTAATTATGATAATATAGCATGGAAGTTGGTTTAGAAAACTAAATGTTATAACATACCATTGTTCATATGGGGAAAATATGTTTCACGTTTCTCATAACTAATGATAAACAAGTTCTTGAAATACAACAGGGCTATAGATTATAGTCTGCTTTTAGAGGGTAGATATATCTGAAACCTGAAGAAAGTGCTAGCGCTTAATCTGAGCATTAAAACATCTAAGAAAAAATTATGTACTTACATTTATTACTTCAATACATAGAGATAATTATCTGTATTTTGTCTCTTAATGTCATATATTTATTATATACTTTATTCATTTTTGTACAGATGGAACATGAGGGTCATTGTTTAGGAATAGGTATTGTACTTGTGTGAGGCTTCAGTTATTTCAGAGAAATCACTAACATTTATTATAGGAAAGGGGGAAAGGGAAGGAAAGAGAACATGAATCAGTTGCATGGTACAGATATGAATATCTAAATCTAAGGGGATAAATAAGTACATATTCATATTCAGGAAAATGTAAAATATGTTAGCAATAGGGCCTTCTTTTACTCATAGGTAAAATCTGATTTCCATCTATATTTCAAAATAGAACAAATAACTCTCCATTCAAAATGAATTTCAGAGTTTTACAATCTGCCTTATGTTGAAGAGTATACAGTTGAAAATCCTTAAAGCATAAGAAAAGCTTTCACCAAAGTAGTTTTGGGGAGTTATATATGTAATAGACCAGAGTGAATTTACTGTTTGATTCACATAATCATGACTGTCAAAGTCCATGGAATAGCATGCATGACAAATTGCAAACATAAACCACCTGATATTTTTTCCTTTTTGTGTTCTGAGATGGAGCTGGTGTTTGTAATGCATTCCCTATAAATCCTTCTTATGTCCTCTATCTTCTCACTTAAATGGCATCAAAGAAGCCTCTTTGCTAAGTTTCAGTAGCCTCTGATTTTGTCGGGATTTTAGCTACCATAAGAGATTATCATAAAATGGGTTTATTTCTTCCCCCACAGGCAAAATTTCTGGAAATGTATCCCAGTTATACTTCAGCCATGGATCCCAGTAAAGATGAGTTCTTAAATGTCGATTTTGAACAGACATTAATTAACAGTGCAATTCCTTGAAAAAGGGAAATAAGAATATGTCAATGTAACCTCCACAACTGTTTTTTAAATCTTTATTGCTTATAACTTTTAATTTTTTTAAAATGTTTTGATATATGACTTACATTTTCTTAAATCACACTTCTTAGGTATATGGTTTGCGGAATTTTGGCAAATGTATGCAGTAAGGTAACCAATACCAACATCGGGATATAGAATGTTACCACAATTCAAAAAAAAAAAAAAATTGCCTGGAGTCTTTTGTAATCAAAAGACTTTCTCCCTCCCTCAGATTCTGGCATCCACTAACTAGATTTCCATCCTATCATTTTGCCTTTTCTAGACTTTTATATAAATAGGATCAGATAGTAGGTCTTTCTCATTTCTCTTTCTTTGTTCGCACAAAACTTTTGCACTCCATCCATTTTGAGGGGTTTGCATCAGTAGCTCATGTTGAATAGTATTTCTTTTTATAGATGTACCACAATATGTTCATCAATATGCCAGTTGATGGGCATTCGTGATGTTTCCAGAAATTGGCAATCACTAAAAAAAGTTGTTATACACATTCATGTACAGATGTCTGTGGGGATATTTTCATTCTGTTGTATAAATATCTATGTGTAGGATTACAGGGTCACATTAGAAGTATACACATAATTTTATAAGCAACTGTCAAACCGTTTGGCAAAGTGGCTGTGCCAATTTGAATTCCCATTGGCAATATAAAAGAAATACAATTGTTTTGCATCTTATCAACCATTGGTATTGTCAGGGTTGTTACTGTTTATCCATCTATCCATCTGTCTACTTATGTCTATCTATCTGCCTATCTATCATCTATTTTTCATCTTCATATTATTTATACTAGAATGTTTGTAGTGATATCTCACTATGATTTCAATTTGCCTTTCTCCAAAAACTGAAGACACTGAGCATATTTTCATGTGCTTATTTATAGTCCTTATCTTTCTGTTAATCACATGTCCACTCAAATCTTTTGCCTAGTTCTTTCTTAATTGAGTTTTTTTTCTCCTTGTTATTCAGTTGTAAGAATTCTTTAACATGTGTATGCTTTGCATATGCTTTCGTCCAATCTTTAGCATGTCTTTAACATTTATAGAACCTTTTAATGAGTAAGAGTTTTGAATAACAATGAAATCCAATAAATCATTTATATTTTGTGGTGTTTTGCCTTTCCTTAACCCAAGATTACAAATATATTTTCCTGTGTTTCTTATAGAAAGTTATGGTTTCACCCTTGATGTTAAGTCTTGACCCACTTTGAGTTATTTTTTAAATTTTTAAAAATTAATTTAGAGAGAGAGAGTGGGCACATAAGCAAGGGAGGAGCAGAGAGAGAGAGAGAGAGACAGACAGACAGACAGACAGAGAGATAGAGACAGAGAGACAGAGAGACAGAGAGTCCCAAGCAGGCTCTACACTGTCAGCATAGAGCTGATATGGGGCTTGATCCTACCAACCGTGAGATCATGACCTGAGCCAATATCAAGTCAGACACTTAACCAATTGAACCACCCAGGTGTCCCTACTTTGAGTTATTTTTTAAATGTACATCCTACTTTCCCAGCACTATTTGCTGAAACAACTAACTTTTATTGCATTATCTTGGGAAACTTATTAAAAATCAATTGACCATACATGTTTACCTGTTTTTGTTTTTCTTAGTCTCTTTATGCTATAGCATCTATTTATCTATCTATCTATCTATCTACCTATCTATCTATCTATCATCTATCATCCAATCCTGCGCTGCTCTGTTCATGGTAAATTTATAGAATATCTCAAATTCAGATGAGTTCTCTTTTACTTTTTTTCTTTTTTAACTATTTAATCTAGGTCTTTATTTTTTCGTATACTTTTAGAATCAGATGGACAATTCTACAAAAAGATATTTTAAGGATATTAATGGAGATTACATTAAATCTGTAAATCAATTAGAGGAAAATTACCATCATCTAATATTAATACTTCTGTTCTTTTAAGTTTATTATTTTAATTCCAGTGATTAATATACAGAATATTAGTTTCAGGTATACAAAATAGTGATTCAACACTTCCATACACCACCCATTGCTCATCATGACAAGTGCTCTACTTAATCCCCATTACCTATTTAACCCATCCCCCCACTTTTTCTCTGGTAACCATCCAATTTGTTCTCTATAATTAAGAGTCTGTTTCTTTGTTTGCTTCTCTCTCTCCCCCCTTCCTTTGCTTCTTTCTTAAATTCCATATGAGTGAAATTACCTGGTATTTGTTTTTCTATGGCTGATTATTTCACTTAGTATTAGAAGATCCATCCATGTTGTTGCAAATGGCAAGATTTCATTCTTTTCTACAGCTGAATAATATTGCATTATATATATCACATTTTTCTTCTTTATCGATTCATCAATTCATGGACACTTGAGCTACTTCCATATATTGGCCACTGTAAATAATGCTGCTATAAACATAGGGGTATATGTCTTTCTCTGAATTAGTGTTTTTGTATTCTTTGGGTAAATATCCAGTAGTGCAATTTTTGGATCATAGGTTCAGCCCTCATCCTGTAATATTACTAAATTAACCTATTAGCTGCAGGGTATTTTCTGTGTGATCTTTGGTATTTTCTTTTTAAAAATGTTTTTAAATATTTATTTATTTTTGAGAGAGAGATAGCAAGCTAGGGAGAGGCAGAGAGAGAGAGACATAGAATCCAAAGCAGGCACCAGGCTCTGAGCTGTCAGTACAGAGCCTGATGGGGGACTAGAACTCACGACTGTGAGATCATGACCTGAGCTGCAGTTGAATGCTTCACCGACTGAGCCACCCAGGCACCCCTGGTATTTTCTACATAGAAAATCACAGTGTCATTTTGTCTGAAAATAAAGAGGTTTAGTTCTTTCTTTTCAATCTGTGTGACTTTTATTATATTTCCTTGCTTTACGATATTACCTATGTCCTCCAATATAATGCCGAATAAGAAGTGAGAGTAGACACATCTGAGTAGACACATCTTTGGCTGCTTCCTGATCATAAGTGAGAAGCTTTGTCAGTTTCTTTTGCTTTTTCTTTCTTTCTATTAGATATATTGTTAGCCATAGAATTTTCTTTAGATATCCTTTATTAAGTAAAATTGAGAAAGAAAGCTGGCAAAAGCAAGATATAAGGGACCAGCCAGATGTCTGAGGCCAGATAGTCTGCTTGTATGCTTTTGGCTTCTGTAATATTGCTTGCCTCCTGTGTCTACCAACTGCCAACATAGTACAACTGGTAAGTGCTCCTTCCCCTTTCTGTTTTTCTCCCTCAAGCTCCTGCAATCCCACTCATAAAAAGAAGCCAACGCCAAGGTTCAAGGCTCAGCCTTTGGAGGTAACTCCACTCCAATGGCACTGGTGTGAAATAAGTCTTTCTTGGATCCCCAAGTGTGTATCACTCATCTCTTTCTGGGCACCAAGCATTTGCTGTACCAACATGATTAATATGCTATGAGTTTTTTAATGAGGAGATGCAATATTTTGTCAATTCTTCTTCTGCATCTATTAGTAAGATTGGATGAATTCTTTTTCTTTAGACTGTTGATATGATGAATTGTATTGTTTGGTGCTCTAGTGTACTACCCTTACATATTAGAATAAAAAGTAACTGGTCATGATGAATTTTCTTTTGTAATAATTGAATGTGACTTGCTAATATTTGAAGGATTTTTGTGTCCATTCTCATCACTAATATTATTCTATAGCTTTTTCTTCTTGCTGTATCTTTGCTGGGATATGCTGTAAGGTACTTCTGGCCTCAAACAATGAGTTGGTAAGGTTCTCTCTCCACTTCACCTGTTGGAAGAGACTATATAGAATAGATTAATTTCTTCTTTCTTTTTAAAAACATGTTTTAATGTTTATTTATTTTAGAGAGACAGAGGACAAGCAAGGGAGGAGCAGAGAGAGAGGGAGACATAGAATCCAAAGCAGACTCCAGGCTCTGAGCTGGTTGCATATGTGCTGGGAGCGCTATTGGATGGAGGGTACAAGTCAGTTGACAGGGTTGTTCAAATCATCTGCATCACGTTTATTTTCTCTCGACTTGTTATGTCACTCATTAGTACAAAACCTGGGAATATCCAATTATAGTGTGAGTTTGTCCTTTCTGTTCTATTCATTCTATTTGTTTTATGTAT
Source organism: Suricata suricatta (assembly GCF_006229205.1). Taxonomy (NCBI): domain Eukaryota; kingdom Metazoa; phylum Chordata; class Mammalia; order Carnivora; family Herpestidae; genus Suricata; species Suricata suricatta. The sequence goes on along the minus strand of NC_043703.1, from coordinate 47,471,023 downwards.
CCTGAAGCTCTCTTATTAGGTGCATACGCCTTTTAGATCTCACATTGTTTTAGATAGTGACAGAAAAAAATGCTTAGATGTTATGGCTCCCTCATACATAACAGAAACACCAGGTAGAAAGATAAGAAGAATCTATATTTCTTTTTCTATTTTGTTCTCTCACTGTAAGATACGAATCTCAGAGGATATATTTTACTGTGCACTTTTTCATAAAGATCAATCAAATTTACAGCATTTTAGAAGAAAATGAGATTTAGAAATCTAATGAGTCTATTGTTATTTCAAGGTAATACAAATTAAATAATAAGAAATTTTAAGACTTAAATATGATTTATATGCAAAACAAGCTATATACCAGCTAAGACAATTTAAACTTAAAAATCAGAGTAACTCTCTATATAAATATATTCAAGACTTCTGACTAGCAAAAACTTTGCATTAACTCCTGTTGAACAGCAGTAGTTTGTTCAGCTGAATATATCCATGATTAAAAAGGTGGTAGCAGTTAAACATTAATAAGATATGGTTAATGATGAGGAAAATCAACATCAATAATAAGATTCAGGCCTACATTTCTTTAGTAAATCACTTTACTGTTAGAATGTATTTAATGCCTATTAAGTTAATAGGATTTCTGTGTTTCATAGTATAAAGGTAAATGTAAGTACGTAATAAGTCAACTAACAGTCTACCATCACAATAATATAATTTTACTCTTGAGGTCAGAAATGTGGGGCAATAAATAAATAAGATAGATAAATAGATAGGTAGATGCATAGACAAAAGAAAAATATGTTCTTAATTGCTTTTACATTTTATTCAATTTTTCATAAGTAGTAGACTAATATCAATTCATTTGCATTGCTTTCATATAATATTAAGGCTTTATTCTTGAAAAATATTGTGTAAAACCATTTATTTCAAGCTGACAAGAAATAATATTGAGATAGGCCTTCATGCCTTATCACATATTTAACTACAAGGAGCTCACTTGGTATTTAGTGGAATAGGAGCAATTTACTCATGAGGTTATAAAATTATAATTATAAAAAAGGTGTTATCAATGTTCAGAATTGTGACTTTTTAAATTAAATACGCCATATTGTAAAGTATATTTCCTGACTAAAATCAAAGGGTTTTGAAACACTAACATAAAGTCACTGCATTAAGTGTGTTATCATGGCAGACCCTTTGTATATTAAGAAAGGAAATAAAATTAAATAACCAATTTTCATTCAAGCAGCTTCTCAATCATTCTGAAGAGTCTTGAAATTCCTGTGATTACAGCCATCATTTGGGATATTTGAATAACACAGGAGAAGATATTCACTTTTGTTTTCCTATTTGCTGTAATAGTTTATGGGTCAGCTTATCCTGGGCTGGCATTGTGTGATGCCAGGCGCATTCAGTTGGGAGTCTGCTGTCAACCATGAATTCTTCCTATTTAAGTTAATGTACCTATTAAAATGATCTACAGATTAATATTTTGGACATGAGGCCTACACATGGGAGTAATACTTAGCAATGGTACATGGGATTTCTGAGAGTAGGAAGGAGGACTGGGGGTCCGAGCTCCGCATCCGCCTCTGTGCTGGTAGCTCAGAGCCTGGAACCCGCTCCTGAATCTGTGTGTGTCTCTCTCTCTCTGCCCCTCCCCAGCTCATGATCTGTCTCTGTCTGTCTCTCAAAAATAAATAACAAAACTTTTAAAAATTAAAAACAAAAATGAAACGAGGCCCAGGGCAAGTTTGTCCATGGCAGAGAAATAACGAGGCAGCAAAGAAACCAGGGTTTGCAGAGTGAAAGACATAAGGCTTTTTGTCGTTGGTGTTTTGTTTTTGTTTCGTTTTGTTTTCTGTGGGGTTTTTTAACATTCTTAAACATTTTTTTGAAAGGCAGAGAGAGCGTGAGCAGGGGAGGGGCAGAGAGAGAGAGAGAGACAGAATCCAAAGCAGGCTCAGGATCGGAGGGGTCAGCACAGAGTCCGATGCCCCGCTCCAAATCATGAACCGCGAGATCATGAACTGAGCCGAAGTTGGCCTCTTAACCAACTGAGCCACCCAGGCGCCCCTTGTTTGTGTTTTAGTAATAGTGCATATGGTAAGTATGTGGGAAAAAGGCATGTTCTGGGCCAAAATTATATATTGATCTGAACACAAACTAGAGTGGTACATATAGATTTTATATCTTATCTACTTAGTTTTGAAAGCAAATAGGCTGTAAACTACACATTACACTTGTTTGAAAAGTTAAAACACAATAAGACAGAGGTTGTAAAATTTCCAAGCTAGTACTTTCAAATGGGTTGAATTTAAACATTTCAAATATATGTTAATGTAATTATGATTTCTACATCCTAGTAGTACAGATTTTATGCCCCAGTGACCTTTCATTTTAGAGAGTATAGAGAAATAAGGGTTTTAAATTGTTGATGATATCAAATGCTACAATTCAGTTTCATCTCATTTGTAAAACTATAAGGTTGAATTACAAGCTATTATTATCTCACAATTCATTTCTTTGGCTCCATTAAAGTAATTATATTATGTCTTCTTGGGGAATGGAGAAGAGTCTCTATCTATAGCACTAGAATATGCCTTTTTCACAGGCTACTATATGCTTAGAGACTACATAATATTTAAGAGGAGGAAAACATAACATACAGATAACCAAATAAAGTGATCATAAACTAGTCCCATCCTTACATGCCTATAAAGACAACTAATGCTAGTTAACAGAAAAAAATTTTTTTTGCAAACCTCCAAAATTTTGGTAAGAGTAATCTTGTTCTTTGATCCATCTCATAAATATGAACACGATATTGACTTTCTAAGCAATTAAATTAACCCGAAGAAATTGTCCCTTTGTGAATGTAGGCAAAAGAGAAAGAAAATAGATGATGGTCATTGTAATGGCTAAAAATGTACAGTAAGTTGAGAAATTGAGAAAAATTAGAATAGAAGATACTAGAATTGGATCAATGACAACAATATTGTCTCATGCTATCCTCACAACATAGTTATTATTTTTTTAATGTTTTATTTATTTTTGATACAGAGATAGACAAAGCATGAGAGGGGGAGGGGCAGAGAGAGAGGGAGACACAGAACCGGAAGCAGGCTCCAGGCTCTGAGCTAGCTGTCAGCACAGAGCCTGATGCGGGGCTCGAACCCACGAATGTGAGATCTGACCTGAGCCGAAGTCGGAGGCTTAACCGACTGAGCCACCCAGGCGCCCCAACATAGTTATTTTTTAAAAGATAAGTTAGTTTTAGATATATTCAGTTAGAAGCTATGAAGTTCATTTTAGTAAGAACTATATAAACAGAAATAGATGTCTGGAAAACTGGTAGGGAGCTGGTGGTTGAAGATATTAAAATAATTGCATTCATTTTATCATCATCATAGAAAACTATTTATTGGTCATTCCTCTCCATCTATGAAGGAGTCCTTTCTATTTTGTGAATACATCAGAAATAATACTAAGTTAGAAACTTTGTGCTTATGTTCCCTCAATTTAGACTGTTACTTCTCAAGATATTTGTTGAGTCAATTTCCTAAAGTTTTCAATTTCTTGCTCATGTGTCACTTACCAAATAAAGCACACAGTCATTGTATTTAAAAATTTTATGTGACGTTTCCAGAATGATAGTGTTCAAAGCTCCCTAGATCCTTTTCCCAGCAAAACAACCATAATTTATAAAAAAAAATATTTCAAAAAACAACATTTAAGGTCTCTGGAAATTGCCCTAAGGGTTATGTGCCTAAATGAATATGATAAATGGAATATTTATTATAGAAAATCTACTAAATCTTGGAAAAAACATGAAAAGTTTATGCCATTTAAGTAAAAACTCACTTCCTCCACATCTGACAAATTTCCACGATGGATACTCATGAAGCACAAGAACACGGGGCTTCCTCTCCATTCAGCAGCCAGCTGTAGTCCAGGAAAGAGATTGAGGACATTGGAATCCCTTTCTCCAACCAGCAGAGAAGAGAAACTCTTCCTCAGGGATGACAGACTGAAAATACTGATCCCTATCATTTTGCTTCAGCTTGCTGGTAAAATGGTTGAAAATAAATGGATAGAACAAGACATATCATTCAAAATGTAACCATGAAAGCAAAGCATATATCAGATAAAGTTTAAAATAAATATGTTGCTTGAGAAAAGGGGACCATTGTAGAATAATGAAAATGCCAATTCTTTAGGAAGATAAAAATCATAAACATATATACAGTGAAAAACAAAGTTCTAAAAAAGAAAAACCAAAACCTGAAAGACTAGAAGAAAGAAACAGACATTTCAAAAATAATAGTTGAAGACTTTAACACCTCACCTCCAAAAAGTGACGGAACACAAACATGGAAACAGAAGACTTAAAGAGCATAATAAGTGGACTAAACCAGCAGACATCTACAGAAAAAAAAAACAGAACAAAAAAGAATATACTTTCTTCTCAAGTATACATGGGATATTGATTCTCTAAGATAGACCAAAATATAGGGTCTAAAACAAGCACCAGCAAATTTGAAAGACTAATGTCACACAGGATATGTTCTCTGACCACAAAATAATGAATTTAGAAATTAATAACAAAGTTTGGGAAATGTACAAATATGTGAAAAATGAACACCACACTTATAAATATCCTATGGTCAAAGACAGGATCACAGGTAAAATATGAAAATAGTTTGACATGAATGAAATTAAAAGCACGACGCAAGAAAATTTATAGGATAGAACTAAAGCAGTGCTTCCAGAGAAATGTATAACTGTATATGCCGTTAAAATTTTTTTTAATGTTTATCTATTTTTGAGAGAGACAGACAGAACATAAGCCAGGAAGGGACAGCAAGAAAGGGAGACACAGAATCCAAAGCAAGCTCTAGGCTCTGAGCTGTTGAAGTGGGCCTCAAACACATAAACTGTGAGATCATAACCTGAGCCATAGTCAGATACTTAACTGACTGAACCACCCAGGTGCCACATGCTAATTTTTTAAAAATAAGATCTCAAGTTAGCAACCAAACCTTCTACCCTACACACTGGAAAACAAGGAGAAAACTAAACCTAAAACCAACAGAAGTAATATAATAAAGATTAAAATGGTAATTAATGAAACAGAGGAAATCAATAAAATCAAAATTGGTTCATTCAAAAGAGAAAAAGACATATCTCTGGCTGGACTAACCAAGGAAAATGGAAAAATGACAAATTCCAAAATCAAGGAGGAAAAAGGGGACAATATTTCTGACTTAAAAGGGAAAAATGATTACACAGTAATAGTATGAGCAACAAAATATGCAAAACAAATTAGAAAACCTAGATGAAATGCACTAATTCCTGAAAATATACAAACTATTGGGACATCTGGGTGGCTCAGTTGGTTAAGCATCTGACTTCTGCTCTGGTCATGATCTCATCACTGCTGAGTTCAAGTCCTGCATCAGGCTCCACGCTGACAGCTCACAGCCCAGAGTTTGCATCAGATTCTATGTCTCCTTCTCTCTTTCTGCCCCTCCCCTGCTTGCACTCTGATTTTCTCTGTCTCTCAAAAAATAAATTAACATTAAAACAATTTTTAAATATAAAAACTATGAAAACTGAGTCAAGAAAAATACAGAGAATTGGAATAAAGCCATAATAAATAAAGACATTGAATTAGTATCATCCCCCAAAGAAAACCTGAGGCCTAAATTGGTTCACTGGTAAATATCACCAAATATTTAACAAGAATTTGAGAATTACTTGCAACTCATCACCAACTTTTCAAAATGCAGAAGAAAAAAGATACAACTATTCTAGAAACCAGAATTATTCCGATGTCAGAAGCAAAGGTAACACAAGCAAAGTAACAGACAATATATTTTATAGACCAAAAAGTCCTGGCAAAATATTACTATACCAAATCCAGTGGTGCATAAAAAGGAGTATAGATCATGACTGATTGGGATTTATTCCAGAATTCTGTTATTTTAACATCCAAAGATCAATAATATAATAAGTAGAGACAGATATTTATATTGAACAAAGACTAAAATATCATTAGAACAAAATGCAACAAATTTCATGATAAAAATAACCATATGCACATGGATTAGAAAACTTAATACTATTAGAAGACGATAATCCATACATTGATCTACAAATTCATAACGACTCAAGCAGCTTTTGCAGCAATCTTTTTTTTTAAAGTCCATAAATAAGCCTTCATATTATGGTCAATATTTTATGCAAGCAAAGCTAATTCAATCTTTAATGAATAGTCTTTTCAGCAAATAGTCTGGGGCAACTGATATCCACATGTGGAGAATAAAGTTGGATTCCTTGTAAACCATACACAAAAAATAAGATAAATCATGAACTTAAATATAAGAGCAAAACATATCAAGCTCTTAGATTAAATACAGGAATACTTCTAGTGAACTGTATCTAGACAAAGGGACTTCTCAGGACACAAAAAGCAAAAGTGACAAAAGACAAAAGCAGATAAATTGGACTTCATGAATATTTACAACGTTTTATTTTAAAAGATAAGATCAAAAAACTGAAAGGCAACCCACAGAATGGAAGAAAATATTTGCAAATCAAATTTAAAGAAATTGTACCTGGAACATGAGAAGATCAATTATAACTCTATGATAAAAAGGATTTCTTATTTTTACAAAAATGTAAAAAGTATATAAAGAGAGATTCCCCACAGGAAATATGAAAATTGACAATAAGCACCAAAAATGATGTGTAATATCATCAACCATTAGGAAAATGCAACTCAGAATCACAAAGAGCTACCACTTCAGACATATTGGTTGAGTATAATGAAAAAAACAATAGGCGGTAATAAGGATTGATGAGGATATGCACAAACTGAGACCATTATAGATTATATGTGGTAATGTAAAATCGTATAGCTGTTTTGAAACATATTCGATGGTTCCTCAAAAAATTCAACATAGAGCTTACCATGTGACCCAGAAATTTCACTCCGAGGCATATATTCAAGAGAGAGAAAAACATATGCCAACACAAAACCTTGTGCAACAGTGTTTAAGTGGGATTACACCTAAGAGCCCCAAACTAGAAACAAATGTCCATAATCTGATGAATGAATCAAATGCAATGTATCCACTTGATAGATTATTATATGTCAACAAATATGAATGAATTCCTGATAGATGCTCAATATAAATGAGCCTGAAAACACCATGCCAGTCACAAAAGAGCACACATTGTTTAATTTATAAGGAATGTTCAAATAGAACATAAAGAGAGAAAATAGATTACTGATTGCATAGGGCCAGAGGGTAGTTAGAGGAAAATGAGAAGCGGCTGCTATTGCACATGGAGTTTCTTTTGGCTGATGAGAATGTTCTAAAATGGAGTATAATAATGCTTGTACAACTCTGATTATACTGAAAACCAATACATTTCATACTCAAAAGAAATTAACTGTTTGGCATGTGAATTATATCTAAATAAAGCTTCTTTAATAAACAAAGAAAATCAACTCAACCTTGGAATCCTGCCATAAGCCTACAAATCCTGCTTATCTTGACCTTTTTTTTTTTTTTAACTTACAAAGACGTAACATACTGCACCATTTACTTATTTAACTTAAGGCTTTCTCATCCTTAACTTTAATATAACCTTCATGTAAACAGAACATTTTTTAGCTTAATTAAAACCGCTTAAATGCATTAAACATGGGGGCAGCTGGGTGGCTCAGTCAGTTGAGCATCTGACTTTGGCTCAGGTCATGATCTCATGGTTTGTGGGTTCGAGTCCTGCACTGGGCTATGTGCTGACATCTTGGAGCCTGGCATCTGGAGCCTGTTTCAGGTTGTGTGTGTGTGTGTGTGTGTGTGTGTGTGTGTGTCTCTGACGCTCTCCTGCTCACTCTCTGTCTCTGTCTCTGAAATACTTAATAAAACTTAAAAGAAATGTGGGGGGGGGGCGTGTCAGACCTAGGCACAAATGACAGATAAAGTTTGGCTTTAAAGCCAAAAAAAAAAAAAGACCATTAAAGTTGAACAACAATCAAAATGGCTACACTAATGCTTCCATAGTTCGATTTAAGCTAAGTAACCTTTTTCCTCTCTTCCACAAACCTCCCTTCCTCCCTTCTTAGCCTTTTGTTTCAGGCACCTGGTACCAACCCTAAATACAGGACAAAGGAGCCTTGAAGCACACATACAATTTCTGTTGAAACCAGCTAGGTCCTGTATTCCCTATAAAACCCTCCACCCCCTTCCTCCCGGAGGGCTTTCAGTCCTTGAAGGACATAGCCTGCTGTAGCGCCCTTTGCCCAGAAAAGCAATAAAGCTATTGCTCCTCTGTATCCCTAACTGTGTTTCATGATATATTTTGGACCAGAAGCACAGAGGTCAGTTTATGACAGCATTCTTCTTTTCCATTGATATTTTTCAAGAGCATAGAAAATGTTTAGCATATCATAGTGTTACTATCAGAATATCTTCCTCAACATATCTGACACATAAAGGGAGGAAGAGAACTACATGGAGAGGTCAAACAAAACCTAATTAGGGTTAACATCACCAGGGGTGAGGATGGTCTGCAGACTGCACGTGTGATGTGATGCTGTGAGAAGAGCTGAAACACCCTTTTCAGTGTTCCCTCCCAGGGCACGTTGCCAAAGTCTGGTCAGGAGAAAATACTGGCCAGTAATGCACAGAGGATTGTTCCACAGAGTGGTGAGCCCATGTCATGTAAGGCTGTCAAAGACTTAAAGACAGTGAACAACAAGAGAGAAATAGTTCAGAAACAAGTAGGTTTTTGAGATATGTCAACTAAATATAATGATCCATCCAAATAGGACCCTAGCACAGAGGGGAAAACAGTCTTTGTTGAGACAGCTGGTATAATTTAAATCAGACTTGTGATGTTGGCTTCCTGATGGTGAGTTTTGCATCGTAATAAAATTAGACAGTTTCCTGGTTTTTAGAGTATGCACTGCATTTGGCACATAAGCATAATAAAACAGTGTAATTAAAATCTGTATTCCACTTCCACAACTCTTTCCATGCCTATATGGTGAAGGGAAGAAGGAGAAACAGGGAAGAAACAGAGGAAGAGATGGGAAAAAAGAGAAGAAGGGTAAGACGTTAACAATTATATACATATAACATATATATAGTAGCTAATAATGATAGTATCTGGGATAAATGCATTGTGAATGTTCATTATTTCATTCTTGCAACTATTCTCTAGGTTTGAAACTATATAAAAATGGGGGAAGTAGTACAAGGTAATGAAATAATTGAATCTAGAATGAATGAATTATAATACATGATAGGTTTAGGTATGGGAGTGCAAATAAAGAAGTGAATATACGGAAGGTCCATGTTTATTAGGAATGTTGGAAAGCAGGAGAAGAGAAATGTAAATGACGCAAATGAGAATATTTACCAAAATAGAAGACTGTAAGAGAGTTTTGTGGTACATGAATATAATAAAAATTACTAAATTTCACTGAGGTTTCAAAGAAAACATTTGCAGGTGATAACTTGATAATGTTCATCTGTATTTCTATTTTATCAGTTGAGCCCTTAATGTGCTTTACATTCAAGGATCCAGGGAAAGAGAAAAATGAAAGGATATTCTCTAACACTTGATCAGGATAAAGATTTATCTGACAAGGGCTCATAAAAACCAGGATGATCATGTGATATCTTTTATTCCCGAAAGAATCTGACATGGATATTCAATGAAACTCAGTTAAGAGAGATGATTTATCTTATTTTACCATGTCGTTTACTTAATTAAATTAGTTTTCTAGGATAAAGAATTTAAAGAACTGGAGTTCCTCACATCTTTAAAAAGCACAGAAGCAGAGATATTATTATCCTTTTTCCTTTTCTTCTTCTGATGAATTCTTAGTCATTCTTTAATATTTAACCAGTATTTCTCTTTCTACAAATCTCCTGGTCCAGTCTGACTGAGTTCCCCATGCTCTGCTCTGCTGTACATCTCTGTCTATGTTTCTAATGTAGCACATACTGTATTTGCTGACAATGTTCCCACAATTCCATGTTGCAAGCTTCTCAAACACAGATAACAGAGATAAGCTCAGGCATTAGAACACAACCAGTGCATAGTAGATAATTGTAAACTTGAGAGATAAAAGAATGAAGAAAAATGAATAAATCTAGCACAATCCTCCATTCACAACCTTTAAATCAGTAAAGAATGATGACAGACACTAAATTGAAGCATCAGCAAGTAATGCCCCAAAGAGAGAAGGCATTACAACTCCTTACTACTCCAATCAAATAGCTCTTTTATTCTGTGTCAGTATACTTGATACTCTGACCTTCTCAGTAAAACACTGCCCTACCACATCTTATTTTGATTTGTAGTTTTGTTTCTTGCTCTCTGTTGCTCAAAGACTAGCATCTAATCTATGCCAGAGTAAGGAAATTAAGGAGTCATGAAAATTAGATTATTTATGTTTTGGTTGCCAACTAAGAATGCATTTTCTAGAAAGAAATCAAAGAAATATTTAATAAATATGTATTTGGTTAAAAAATAAGTATTAATAATAAGTTTAACTGTTAGATTTCATAATAATTCATTATTAAATGTAACATTAAAGCTTGATTAAACTATGAGTGGCTAAGGTAGTATTTTCATAATTATTTAGTATGCATTTAAAGATTGCTAGCTACAAATTTTCCAAGGATGAAAGAATATAATATTGCTCTGAATCTTTTACCTTTATTTGATAAGGTGGTCTTACTACCCAGACAGAAGTTTTAGCTCTATGGTGATATGTAAATTATTTTATTTTTAACTATCTGTGTGCCTATTAAAGAAAGCCTCAATGTTCTATCCAAGAAGAATCTCAAGGATACAAGTATGGTCTACATTAATTAGTGACATAAATGTTAAAGGTCAAATGTTAATATACTTTGTTGTTTCTCAAATGCACTATTGTTGAACTTAAAATACCACCATTGTCTTAAAAGCCATGGAACTCACCAATTTCATGAAGAATAAATAAGCAATCTCCTACTCAACACATCCCCAAAGGCAAGGGAAATGAAAGCAAAACTGAACTCTTGGGACTTCATCAAGATAAAAAGCTTCTGCACTGCAAAGGAAACAATCAAGAAAACTAATAGGCAACCAACAGAATGGGAAAAGACAGTTGCAAATGACATGTCAGATAAAGGGCTAGTATCAAAAATATACAAGGAACTCACCAAACTTCACACCCACAAAACAAATAACCCAGTGAAGAAATGGGCAGAAGACATGAACAGACACTTCTCCAAAGAGGACATCCAGATGGCCTACGGGCACATGAAACGATGCACAACATCACTCATCATCAGGGAAACACAAATCAAAACCACACTGAGATATGACCTCACACCAGTCAGAGTGGCTAAAATGAACAAATCAAGAGACTATAGATGGCTGGCGAGGGTGTGG
>NC_043703.1:47453929-47459463 GCF_006229205.1 Suricata suricatta | reverse complement strand
ACTTTTTTTTTTTTTTCCTCTTCTTTTTCTGGTGGTGAGGGTGGTTATGTTTAAATGAAGTTGCTTTTACAACACCAAAGACTTAATCATCCATTTCCTACATAAAAGGTAGCTACTTTTTGGCATGGACTTCAAGTATATTGTAGTATAGAGGTGGAATTTAAGGAAAGGTATTAAGCAGGCTGTGTTGTAGCTTATGGGCAAGTAATAAATTGTATCATGTATCTTGAATGTATCATAGATAAGCTGCTATATAACGATTGCCACTTCAGATAGCTGTGAAATTAGGGTATTAACTAATTGTTACTTAACCTTCTAATTTCTGTATAAGTCTAATTACATGAAATAGAAGTTGGTGTTTTGATTTTTTACTTTGTTTTCTGTTTGGAGTGTCATTGTAACTACTGTATTGTAAATGATGGGAAATAATTGCATATGTTAAAAAAATTAAAATGGAAAAAAAAGAATCTCAGAATAAAGGGTATATTAATGAAAACGAAGGAAAAAAATAATTCTATTAGATAGCACTGATCTAAGTCAATTGTAACAATTACCTATAGGGGTGCCAATAAAGTCAAGTAATTAAAAGATCTGCAATTTTGACACCCAGTTTAAAAGATCATACATATTAGACTTATAATTCTTAATAGTATCAGAGCTATTTCTTGTGCCGTTCTCTATGACTAGGAGGGAATTGCCATTTTCAGATTAGGTTTGGCTTAACTAGAGCATTTGCAAGAGTCAGTGTTGCCCACTGGAAAATAATAATGATCTAAATGTGATTCAGTATATTCTTTTTTGAATTGACTTTTCAAATATTAAAGTTTTGTTTTTGTTTAAAAAAAAAACAAAAAAAAAAGAAGGTAACTTATTAACTGACCGGAAAGGAGACTGACTTTTTAACTTTTTATGATTAGACAATTGTTCCCTTAGTTTTTTAAAATATAAATTTTGGGGCTATGTGTGTTTTAGGTAGTATTTGCTTAAAACAGGATCATTAAGCAAGAAAAACAAAGGAAGAAAAAAGTCCACTAATCAGACTTATTAAGGATGCTTAATTTGTAAGATAAACAAAAAATCAATACCATTATCCAACACCAGCTTGAAAGATAACCTACGATATATCACAGAAAATGAACCTGAAATTTGAATGATATATCTGCACAAACATCCAAGCATATATTAAAAATAAATGTTGGCATCTTCCTACCATCAATCAAAACATAATTAAACTAAAACAAATGTGGGGCGCCTGGGTGGCTCAGTTGGTTAAGGCTCCAACTTCGGCTCAGGTCAGATCTCACGTTCGTGGGTTTGAGGCCCGCAACAGGCTCTGTGCTGACAGCTAGCTCAGAGCCTGGAGCCTGCTTCCACTTCTGTGTCTCCTTCTCTCTCTGCCCCTCCCCCTCTCATGCTCTGTCTCTCTCTGTATCAAAAATAAATAATAAAAAAAAAACATTTAAAAAAAAACTAAAACAAATGTTACAGAGATTTGCATTTTGAGGTGTTATGTTTCATCATTCCTTAAACCATAGACAATGCATAAACGAAGAAAAATAATGTTTTACAGAGTTAATGTTATATAAGTTTATCTTCCAGCAGTCTTTCTAATTGTATTTCCACTGTATGAAGGTCTAATTAAGGCTATATTGTTATGGTTTATTGGGATTTGGGAGAGAATTGACTCTCTGATGAATATTCTGTATTTTTATAGGGTTGTGGGTTATAAGAGTAGGCACATTTGGCAAAACTATGGAAATACAATACTTAAAACCTGTGCACTTTACTACAGGCAATTTATGTCTTAACTCTTTTTTTTAATTTTTTAATGTTTTTTATTTATTTTTGAGAGACAGAGACAGCACGAGCAGGGGAGGGTCAGAGAGAGAGGGAGATACAGAATCTGAAGCAAGTTCCAGGCTCTGAGCTAGCTGTCAGCCCAGAGCCCAAAGCAGGCTCTGTGACATCATGACCTGAGCCAAAGCCTGATGCTTAACCGACTGAGCCACCTAGGCGCCCTATGTCTTAACTCTTAACAGACAGAAAAAATGACATGGAGGATATGTTAGGAATTTGCTGCTTCTTGAACTTCTCAACTCAAAAGAGCATACATCAAATTCAGTGATAAGAAAGTCCCAGAAATCTAAATTATGAAGGCAGGAGGGATAGATCTCCTGTATGGAGTGAATCCCAATTCTCCTATTTTGTACTAGATTTTAAAAATTAAGGCTTTATTTAACAGCAATGTACCTGTCTTGGTTCTGTAACTTTCATCTTCATTCATAAATAGGTAATTAGGTCCCTAATGACGGAAATGCATTTTCTATCAAACCAAACTTCTTTTAATGTAACAACACAACTCTTTTATTCTGTGCTTTAAAAAACATATACTCTGGGTGTGATATATTAGAAATACATTTAATTAGAGTCTGGATGTGTATGATTTCAATACTCAAAAAGATGAGATTGGTATAATAATAAAAGATAAACCTATTTTAAAATGTTTTCATTTTCAACTCTGTTATATTTAGAGCCACTAGTGAAAACTCCTCTATGCAAAATGAAATATGACAACATGAGATTGAATTAGAATATGAGATACAGAGAAAGTGTTTTCAGTTTTGTAAGATTCTTGCATTAGGTGTCAAAACAATAGCAGCAAAAATCTTAAATAATGAACAATGTAGATCAAACATGATAAATTGCCTTCCAAAAGAGAATGCTAAAAGAAATAGAAAATAAATTCCCTCTGAAAATAAAATGCTGCACATTTAATCAGAAAAAAACTGTCATCATAGTACAACTTTAATGTCATCCTGTAATTTCACATATCATGCTGATAGATGGCATATGATATTTGACATGCCAAGAATTTCAAAGACTCCAATCTAGAAAATAATATGGTAATGAAAACTGAGGCAAACTGCCATTCTAAGCCAAATAATTTTTCTAAGAATTAAATATAACAGATTGTTTTAATTAAGGAAATATAAATAAATTAGAACAGAATAAAATCGCACTAATTTTGTCATATTTGTGTAAAAGTCCATTTGAGATTAGTAGGCAATGTAAGTCATAAAAGGCATGAAATTTATATAAACTAAAAAATTGTTTTAAGCATGTATCTTTTGTTCATCAAACGGCTATTTGCTTAACTTCTCAGAGACCTAAATAAGTAGATGTTTCAAATGTGTCCAAAGTAGTTGGCAAGGAGTAACATGAGGAATTAGTCAGATACATGTTTGTATTTTTACTTCTATACTTCCTTATATCTTTGGGCTAGTTGTTACGTATCTCAGATCTAGTGCTTTTGTGTACATAAAATAAAAATAGCAATTTTTATTTCATTTAGTTGATCAAAAAATCAAGTGAAAAATATGTAAACTTTTAGGTAAGTCCCTGGTTAATAGTAGTAGATTAATAAATGCTAATGCCCATTACCCTTACTACTGTTTGAAAACATGTAATCCTTGAAAGTGTTGTGTAATATTGTGAATACACTTAAATAATTTTCTTTAATATTATATTTCTATTTAGGTAAGCACAGGTAAGATTAACACAAATATATGTTATAGATAATATATATCATAAGACATGAAAAATCAGTCAATATAAGAGGCACTTATGTAGTATTTGCAGTATTTGAATTCTGTTCCTTCATTGTATTTTATGAGTTGGTTTTTTCATAAGAAAATGGGATTAAAATACTATAGGAGAAAGTTATGATGTTTAATATCTATATTTATACTTTAAAAGTGGAACAGTAAAGCTAAAATGCTGTATTTCATGGACAAAATCCCCCTGAGTAGCTCATATTAAATATTGCCAATTTATTTCAAATTATTATAATTTTGAAGACCCTGGTAATTGATTTCATAAGTTTTTCATGTTCCCTTAATATTTACCTGTGAGTTGTGATTAATCTATGCATACCATCCTATTTTTGATATTCCACAGATTCATTTATATAGAGAAATGGTTCAATCAGTGATATTTATATAAAATGTGCATTTGCTTCAGTTATTAAAGAGCTCATTATAGATTATATCCTTTCATTTCATACCACTTTTACTTTCATTTGTAACTGAGATTTCCTAACCTAGCAAAGAATATAATTTAAGTAGAAGAAAAAAACATTCATAGCAAATTCTCAGATGTAAAAATGATAATTTATATTTCCACTGATAGTTCCTCCATCCATATAAATAGTTTCAACTAATCCTTTTGTCTTTGTTAGGTTTATTTATTTATGAACTTTGAGAAAGAGAGAAAGAGAGAGGGAGAGAGAGAAAATTTCAAGCAGGCTCCAGGCAATTAGCACAGAGCCTGATACAGGACCCAAACCCACAGATGTGAGATCATGACCTGAGCAGAAATCAAGAGTTGGATGCTTAACTGTTGAGAAACTTAGGCTTTTAAAATATCTTTTAAAAAATAAGCATTTGAGATATACAGAGATGTTATTTCAAACAGAGTTGTCATCTCAAACACTAAATTTTAATTCTAAGTTTACTTTTGAAAATGAGAGAGATGAGATTTTCTTATCTCATTTATCATTTTCATTTGACTTTTTGAAATATGTAGATTATGATGGCTTCTTAAAATGTGCTGATGTTTGACTGATATTAAGAAGTTCTAAGTCTTGGGGTGCCTGGGTGGCTCAGGCAATTAAGCGTCTGACTTCTGCTCAGGTTATGATCTCGTGGCTGTCTCTGGAGTCAGAGCCCATTGTTGGGCTCTGTGCTGATAGCTCAGGCCTGAAGCCTGCTTTAGATTCTGTCTCCCTTTTCTATATCCCCCTCTGTCTCTCAAAAATAAATAAACATTAAAAAATAAGTTCTAAATCTTATATTTTTTGAGAAAATGATTAAGAATTATTTTTGTCAACATGTTTTCACATGAAGCAGATGAACACGGGAACAGTGGGGGGAGAGAGGCAAACCATAAAACAAACTCTTCACTGAAGGTTGCTGGAGGGGAGGTAGGCAGGGGGATGGGCCAAAAGGGTGATGGTCACTGGGTGTTATACGTAAGTGGTGAATACTAAATTCTATGCCTGAAACTAATATTACACTAAATGTTAACAAACTGGAATTTAAATAAAATTTTGAAATAAAGTATTTACTTTAAAATTGCTTTCTGCAGGAAAGAAAGAATTCCAGAAATATTGCAGGGAATGTTTGACTTTCTTTTTAATGCACATATATAGACATCTTTAAAAGGCTTCATATATTAAAGTTTTTTTTAAGAAAGATTGTCAAACATTAAAGGATTTGATGCATTAAAAATAGAATCAATGTGACAAATAGTATGATACATTTAACCTGCTTTGTCTTGTAAGGTCCGTCAGTGGGAGATCCCACTGCCCTGGTCCGAGATTGACGCATACCCCAATCAGTCTCGAGAGCCGCCACTTGATGCAAACAGCAAGAGGTTTTATTCGGGGACCAGCGCGCTGGGGCTCAACTCGTATCCCACGCAGGGGTAGAGGAGAAGAGCCTCCAGCAAACAACAAGCAAGGTTTTTATGGCCAT
>NC_043703.1:47437743-47453829 GCF_006229205.1 Suricata suricatta | reverse complement strand
TGGGCCCTTACACTGCTGCAGGTTCGGCCGATGTTGCATCACCTATTCTCTGATTGGCCCTTTTTACTTAACCCATGCTCACCCGATCTTGCCTAAGCTGAGACTTCCCCACCCCCTTAAGATTTTTGCCCGCATGGCAGGCTAAGGGAGGTGGAGGAGGGGTCACAGAGCTGATTCCGTGAGATTTTCACTCTTACAGTCTCACATCATATAATGAAAACTTTTGGTTACACTTATTTTAACAGATTGTGACAAAATTGCCAGAGAAGTATATGTAAAGACAAAAAAAAGCAGGTGTTGGATGAGGAAGTTTAGATATGCCTCCATGCAGTCTGAGTTTGTTCTTGCAGATTACATTTACTATATCAGAGAATTTGTTTTCTGCTTCATAAAGGGAGGATTATACAAGCTGTTTCTAATAGTTCATATGGATACAAAAAATATAAAATAATTAATGCATGCCAAATGCATTGCAAATTGAGAATTAATGGAAATATAAGATAGTATTGTTTCTAATATACTGTATTCATCATTGTCATCATCATAATACACCAGTAGACTCTAGTTTAAACATAAACATAAAACTGATTTCTCATGCCTTCATGTGGTGAAGTTTTCTGAATTTATTCCCTTTGATGATGGAGTCCCCTGATACTAGGAATCCACTAAGAATAGAGAGGTACAGTGATCCAAATCTGTTGATCTTTCTCAGTTTTCTATGACAAATGAAAAAGCAGAATTTTATCCTTACTCCCATTATGTTTTAAGCCCTTTGGGTTTAATGTTGTCATTAGTCTCATTTGCATTTACAAACCAGCTGGACACAATGGTTAGAATGACATTTAAACCAACTCTAGCCTTAGGAAAATTTTTAAACTACTCCTGTAAAGCACAATACTAGGCACCGAGCAGGACACAACTCTATTCATATGGTGAATAATTACAAAGTATTTCAAAACACCATAGAAAGATTATAATTTTAAAATATAAATATGGAAAATTGGGCCTTTTGAATATTATTGTAAATAGACTACTTAATAGCGATAATCATTTCTCCTAGGAGTAAAATACATGCTAAGGCATATTTCATTGCTTGCATTCACTCATTCAAACAAATTTATTGATAGCCTAAATTAGATTTATGAACTACTAAATCAAGTATTGTATACACCTTAACCTCTTGTTCGGTGAAGACAATCAGAAATCATACTATCAATGAGGCAAGGGATCTGATGGAAATGTTCAATATAATGTTCAATTATGTTCAATATAATGTAGGAGAAAAAGGAGAAACTTCAACAAAAAGCCCAAAGACTTAATAAACAATGAAGTTTTATTAAGTTTCAGTAAAAAAGCTGTTTTCCTTATATGAAAAACCAAGAGAGTCCCAAAATATATGAAGCACACATTGAAAGAATTGAAGGGAGGAATAGACAGTTCCACAATAGTAGTTGGAAAACTCAATACATAATTTTCAGTAATGAATATAACATCTAGACAGAAGATCAATAAGGAAATTAAGAGCTTGGACAATATTAAAGATGATCTGACCTAACGAACATATATAGAACCCTCCAGCCAACAGTAGCAAAGTACTCATTATTTTTAAATACAAACAGAATGTTCTCCAGGAGAGACCATGTTAAGCCAAAATATAAATCTGAATAAATTTTAAAACATTTAAATTATACAAAGTGTTTTCAGAGACCATAAGAAAGGGAATCTAGAAACCAATAAGCAAATATGTAGAAATTAAACTAATGCTAAACAATGCTAAACAATGAATAAGACAAAGAAGAAATGACATGGGAAGTCATAATATATTTCATTGAGACAAGTGAAAATGAAAACACAGCATACCAAAACTTAAGGGACACAGTGAAGACAATAAACACTGTGGAATTTAGAGCCATCAATGTCTACATTAAAAAAAGGCAAAACATTAAATCAGTAATCTAATTTTATACCTTGTGGAACTAGAAAAAGAAGAACTAACAGAATCCAAAGCTAGAAGAGAAAAGAGTAATAATAATTACAGGGAAAAAAAACAAAATAAAAATAAAATTGAAAAAATCAATAAAACCAAAAATTAGTTCCTCAAAAAGATCAAAAGAATTGACAAACCTTTAGCTAATCTGACAAAGGAAGAAAAAGAAGATGAAAGTAACTAAGATTAGAAATAAATGTTGGGTTATCATTATTAAACTATTACTATTATTAGTATTAAAAATAAAAAAATATTATAAGAAAATTCTACAGTTGTATATTGATATATTGAATAACCTAGATTAATTGGATAAATATCCAGAAATACAAACTCAATAATAAATAGAATATTTCAACACCTTATAATAAATAATCAAGTTGAATAGGTAACCAAATATATCACATCAAAGTCCAAGAAAAAATGCTACCACAAATTTAAAGATGAAGTAACAATGTCTTTCTCAAACTCTTCAAAAATGAAAAGGAGGGAGCTCTTCCTAATTCATTCTATGATGTAAGCATTATTTTGATATTAAGACATAAAGAAATCACAAGAGGGGCACCTGCGTGGTTCAGCTGGTCAGATCATGATCTCATGGTTTCTGAGTTCGAGCCCCATGTTAGGCTCTACGTTGACAACTCAGAGGCTGAAGCCTGCTTCAGATTCTGTGTGTGTGTCTCTCTGCCCTTTCCTGCTTGTTCTCTTCTCTTCTCTCTCTCTATCAAAAATAAATATATATTAAAAAAAGAAAAGGAATCACATGAAAATAAAATTATAGACCACTAACCTTTATGAGTATAAGACGAAAAAATTCTCAACTAAGTATGGCAAAATAAATCAATAGCATACTTTAAAAAAATTATACATCATGACAAAGTGGAATTTATCCCAGGAATGCAAGGGTAGTTCAATATTAGAATATAATCAATATAATCTCTATTTACATATGGCATAATTCCATGCATACAATATCTAAAGATTCCACAAGAAAGATACTTGAGTTAATAAAAAAAAAAAGACTAACCACAATTGCAAAGTAAGAGAGCAAGATAAACATCAATTATTTGAATAGAACCATAATCAATAAATATAAAAAAATATATTAAGTAAACAATTCCATTTACAGTTGCACCCAAAAGGACAAAATAAGTAGTGTTAAATTTAACTACACTGCTTGTAAGACTTGTATAAGGAAAACTTAAAAAAAAAAAAAAGCATTGTGGAAAGAAATTTAAGAAGAGGGGAGTGACATCAGTGAGATGACAGATAAGAGTTTGTCACTGTGAGCCCTCAACCTCACAGAAAA
Source organism: Suricata suricatta (assembly GCF_006229205.1). Taxonomy (NCBI): domain Eukaryota; kingdom Metazoa; phylum Chordata; class Mammalia; order Carnivora; family Herpestidae; genus Suricata; species Suricata suricatta. The sequence goes on along the minus strand of NC_043703.1, from coordinate 47,450,536 downwards.
CCAGTTTTAACAAATATATCTAGGTGAGAATACCCTTTTTAAATAAATGTTTAAAAAATGTTTATTTCTGAGAGACAGAGTGCAAGTGGGGGAAGGGCAGAAAGAGAGAGAGAGAGACAGAGAGAATCTGAAGCAGGCTCCAGGCTCTGAGCTCTGAGCTGTCAGCACAGAGCCTGAACATGGGACGCAAACTCACCAACCAAGAGATCATGATCTTACCCAAGGTTGGATGTTTAACCAACTGAGCCCACCCAGGCACCCTGAGAATAATTTTATAATAGCTATTAAGTCCAGCTGAGAGGGTCCAGTCAGATATACATGTACCTTATACATATATAAGAATAGATGTATTGACAATGATAAAAAGAACAGTTTTCCTTTACATGGATCACTGTTTTTCCAAGGTGGCACCCCTCACTACCAGGAAAGACTTCATAGCCTGTAATTTCTCAAACATGATAAAGTAAAAGCAAAGTGAGATCCCATCTTCCTCAGCCTTGTGGGACCTGGCCTAAGAGATCCGCTTCTGTCTTACCCCACACAAAACCCTGAGTGGATTGGCACAGAGGAATAGTCTGGAAATAGGTGAGACCAGGGAAAAGAGGTGGAACTCAACAACAAACTACCCATCCTACTATCTGGCTTGTGGACTCCACCAAGGGTCCTAACCAAAATCCCAAAGAGCACTCAACAAGCTAATGAGCTCTGCCAACACTAGGCAATAGTGAAATTGAGGCCTGGAACAATCCCACTGTTATTGATTGAATTGTGTCCTTTCCAAATTCTTATGCTTAAGTCCAAAATCTCAATACTTCAGGATGTGATCTTGTTTGGAAATCAAGTGGTTTCAGATGTAAATAGTTAAGCTCAGATGAGATCATACTGGAGTAGGGTGAGCCCCCGTTCCCAAATGACTAGTGTCTAATAAAAAGAAATTTGGTCACAAACACACATACAGGAAAAACACCACAGGACAATAAAGACAAAGATTAGAGGGATCCTTCTGTTGAGCCAAGAAACACCAGAGACTGACAGCAAAGCACTGGAAGCTAAGGGAGAAGCAATGAACTGATTCTTCCTCACGGCCTTCAGGAGCATCCAGCCCTCCACACATCTTGACTTTTTGAATTCCAACCTCCAAAACTATAAGATAATACATTTTAGTTGGTTAAACCACCTAGTTTGAGGTACATTTTTATGGAAGCCCTGGCAAGCTAATACAACTGTAAACTAATTAAACATAACAGACATGTATAGTGCACACCACCCAATTATAAAAGAGTACACATTCTTCCCAAGTACCCAAGAAACATTCTCCAGGATAGAACATATGTGAGACCACAAAACAATGCTCAATATATCTTAACAGCTAGAAGCTAGAAATTCATAACAGAAGGAAAATTAAAAATTCCCTAAATATGTGGAAATTAAGAAACAGACTCAATAATACTTAAGAGTACACACACACACACACACACACACACACACACACACACACCAGCTCAGTTAATGCAGAAAAAAATTGACAAAGTCTAACTTACTTTCCTGACCTCCCTCCCCCACCAAATGTATTCAGAGAACTGGAAAGAGAAGGGAATACCTCCATGTGATTCAATGCATCTATGAAAAATCCACCATAACATTGTGAGTTGTGAATTGAATGGCGTTGTAAATCTATAAATTATACTGAATGTTCACTTTAAAAAGGCTGCTATTATGTTATGTGAATTTCATCTCAATTAAAAAAAAAAGAATAGGATAAAAATTAACATGTTTTTGTTAATCCTTAAATTCGTGAAGTTAAGTGTTGCAGAAGTATAATATAAACCGAAACATTCAAATATAGGATAGATGACTCGTGATGAAATGTATGAGACTTTGGATAAGGCTCATCTTTATTTATATCATTACTGAGAAACTACTTGTTTCCTGACAGCTTTTCTTTGATCTCTTCATTTTCATAAATGCACTGGGTAAGAGTTCTTTAGACCACTCATTCCCTTATATCATATTTTTTTGTTCCCTGATCTATTTATCATCTATGATTTTTGTTGATATATAAGAGAAAGGTCATATTTTCCCTATGGCATATATAAACTGCACAATGTTATATCTTTGATAACCAGATACTGAACATATTGAGCAAGAAATCTTGGGCCTTAGTACAGCATTAAAGGCACAGATTTAGGGATTTACTAGAGGAAACAATGCTTATAACCAAATTAGTCATGAATGATGAGATGCTCTAAACTCCTGGGAAAAAATCTACTCAAATGCTCCTTCTACAATGGACAGTCACCTATACGTGAGCATCCTACTTTCTTATTTGTTTTAGTTTTTCCTAATTATCCTATTTCTGTGTTATATTATGTTGTTATCTTGATGGATGATGGTAAATTGGGATGAAAATGGGAAGATATTTTAATGATACATTTCAATTATTTCAGATTGAAAAAGTTTCCTTCCCACACTCAGATTTCTCACATCACGATGGTACATAAAAAATTATCAGAATTTTCAATGATGTTGTGATCCAAACTGGTCATTGCTTCCTGTATGTTATCTGGGATGCTACATTGCAGATTAATTACCATAGAAACTTACTTTTCACTATACACTATAACATATATGATTTACATACTATACCTATACAAGTAATTTGCATTTGTCTCCTTACATGTCAGAGCATTTAAAGTTTCAGATGATATCATAGGAATAAATGTTATGAGACATTAAAAAAATTATTGAATTAAAATGTGTATTCCTATACACTGAAATTGTTTCAGTAAACAAAAGCGGAACTTCATGAATGGTACCTTATGCAAATAAAGTACAAATGTCCTGAAGTAACTGACTTGTTTCTTATGAGTAAACATTTCACCCAACTAGTGAGAAGTTTTTTTTTATGTGATCTGAATTTTGCTTATGGGGTTCCAAAGACATGCCATTGAACAAACTGTATCCCTCCAATCTCAATAACCTTAAATAATGTATTCAAGAGTAATAAATCTCACGTAATACCTGAACAAACAAACAATACATACTTACACAAACATACACCTTTCTATGCCTAGTACCATCACGATAGTCACAAGTAGGTATGTTTCCTTTCTACTACTCAAGATTGACCCGTTCACTCCACTCCCAACTTATACTCCCAACTTTTTGTTATCATTTTCTGCTTTCAACATTTAATTGTTCTATCTTTAGTAATTACTCCCCTAAAGATTATAACAGGTTCAAAAACTTTATAAAACTAATGACCTAATGAGACAGATAAAAACATAAAACAACCATCTTTTGACACTTTATCTCCCTTTCAGGTCCATAGACATTATCTCTATTTCTTCTCCTCCCATTCAATCCTTGACCCATCAGAATTTAAAGATATATTCTTTTTATATGGAATTGTGATCTCTTATAGAGTTAGAACTGAGGTATGGAACTGAACACACACACACAAAATGAAAAGTTTCTGCCACAAAACTATGCTACATACATATAGTGACTGAGAGACCTGATCTTTTCCCTAGGTCGGCAGGGGTGCTAGAAGGAGAATAGTATCTTTTCTAAAATTTAAGATAAATGCCTAGAGACAAACTACTACTGGTGAGAATACTAACGCTCAATCTTTCCAAATTGTCAATGTAGAAGAAAATATTTTTTAATCTATCACAAACCATTACTTTTTAAAAATATAATAAAAGTCAATGTATAAAAAGAAAATGAAATAAGTCATATTGAATACAAACTCATTGTCAACAGAACCAAAATTATCATATTAAATTGTTAGTAAAACATCTAAATTCTTACTCTCATTTTTGATACTTAGGTTACAATCTATGACCAAACAGTTCTCATATCAACTTGGACCCAAGAACCACTTCTCTATAATGGCACTCTTCAGAGCATTTTTTCCCTCATGTGTGACTATCCACTGTAATGAAAGGGGATTAAGAAAGAAAGTACTGAGGAGTTGGAGGCATCAATATCTCACTTTCAATAATAGATATGACAACTAGATAGAAGACCAAAAAGAAATGGGAGGCTTGAACAAAACTACAAGCCAACTAAACCTAACAGACTTCTATATAACAATCTACCCCAAAACATGAGAATACATATTCATGTGAACTAGAGTGCATGAAATATTCTCCAGGAGAAATCATACCATATTTAAGCCATAAAATAAATCTCAATAAAGTTAGAGGAACTGAAAACACACAAAATATATTTATTCACAACTAAATACAAGTTATAGTAATAATTGAAAGTTATTCAGGAAATTCATGATGAGAATTTTAAACGTATTTTTAAAGTTTTAATGAGTTAAAGAAGAAATACAAAAGAAAATTATAACACACATTTAGATGAATGAAAATGAAGACAACGTACCTAAACTTAGTAGTCACCTCAAACATTTTTTAGATGCAATAGCTATATAATCTTGATAATGAACAAAGCTGTAGGACTCCTCAATGCCAAAATTCTCTCACTGACATTTATCTGTTATATTTTTGATAACAGCCATATTAAGAGGCATGAAGCAACATGCATTGTGATTTTGAATTGCATTTCTTTGACAATTAGTGATGCTGAGTATCTTTTCATATACCCATTGGCCAGTATGTTTTCTTCAGGAAATTGCTCATTTCTTTGACCATTTTTAACTGAGTTATTTGAGTTACATGAATTCCTTATATATTGTCAATGTTAACCCCTGATTTCAGATATGTGGCTTGCAAATATTTTCTCTTCCATTTCTGTATGTTGTGTTTTCATTTTGTTGATTGTTGTCTTTGCTGTACAGAAGATTTTTTTGTTTGGTGTAGTTCCTACTTTTTGTTTTTGATTCTATTATCTGTGCTTTTGTTTACAAACCTAACAATTTAAGATTATTCCCAAGAGAACTAAAAATTTATTGTTACATGCAAAGTTGAACATGATTATTCATAATAGACAAAAAGTAGTAATAACCCAAAAGTATGTCAATGAATGAATGGATAAAAATGTAGATTTTCCATACAATGAAATATTATTCAGTCATAAAAAATATTGATACACAGTACTATTTGGATTATATTTGTAAGCATTATTCTATGAGACAGAAGCCAGCACAAAGATCACACGCTGAATAATCAAACCAGAGTAACCAAATACACAGAGAACACATTAGTGGTTGCCAGGCATTGTGAAGAGAGAGAAGTTGAAAAGTGATTGATAATGGGTATGAGCTTTTTGAGGGAATGATGAGAATATTCTGAAATTAGAAAATCATTATGGTTGTGTATCTTTGTGAATATACTAATAAGCACTGAAGTGGACGTTTTTAAAGGGTCATTTTTATGTTATCTGAATTGCATTGCAATTAATAAATGAGTAAAGGAAATGTAAAAAGAAAATAATCATATAGATTCAAAGTAAAACTAGAATGAAAATAGCAATTTTAACAATAATGATGAAAACACAGAATATTTATTTGAAATGAACAACTAATTGCCATAGATAGGCCTTGTTTAGATCACCATCAAGACAAATGAACTATAAAAAGGCATTTGGTGGGCAATTACAGAAATTTTAATATAGCTACTAACTAGTCGATGCAGAACAATTACTATAAATTTATTTCACTATGATAATGACATTGCAGCTATGCAAGAAAATATCCTTATTTTTCAGTTTTTTATATTGAACTTTTAAGAGATGAAATGTCATGATATGTTGGATTTTCTTTAAACACCACAGTGAAAAGAAAAAATAAGAAACAAGTGTTCAAAAATATGAGTAATTCTTAAATGTAGATGGTGTATGTATGATGGTTCATTTTATCATTATCTCTTCTTTTATGTTTGATAATATTCATTATAAAATATTTTTAAACAACCAACTTTATAAAATTTTAGAAAGTAAAAGAATGCTAAAATCTTGGATTTTATCACATAAAAATTTCCCTGACAATATTTTTGCTGTTTTAAGTCTTGATATTATGTATCTATCATATATGTGAACTATTATTAAAGAAAACAGTAAGATCAAAGTACAAGGAATAACCTTGATCTTAACCTCGGTCACTAATAAAACACAATATAAACAATGTCCATTGGAAGAGATACAACATTTTAAATAGAGATCCAGTCTTAGTTCACTGATTTTAATAGCTTATTGTCTACATAAGCACAATATATAAAGCATTATTATGCTTTGCTTTATAATGGCTTCTGTATCAGGCATATGATCTCAGTATTATTTGATTAGAACATCGCTTCTAAATGCTGGGCCTTCTTGGAATTGTCACTTCAATTCTGTGCCTCGGTTTAGTTTATACATTTGTTCTTGATGAAAATATTCTGAAGTTCCAAGTGCTTTTTAAGGGTCAATGTTATTACTACCTTATCAATATCATTTCCCAGATAGAGCTAGGTGTCAAAAGTATGCCAAATTTCTAGGACTCGCTTTAAAGACGTTTGTAAAGAATATGTTAAACTTTCCTTTCGTGTTGGGAAATGCCTTTTATTAAAACACACTAGGTTTTTTTCTTTAGGTGTCAAAGTTCTGATTGCTTGGAAAATGTCTTTATCATAAAAATAGATGCTCAGATACTAGCATAAAATTGTATGCAGGATATTCTTTTCAGGAATGTCAAGCAATCAAAAGAAATGATTATTTCTCTCAAGTGCTACAAAAAGCCAGTAACCCCTTTCTTTTTCTACCTTTAACTTGAACTACAGTTTATTCTTTTATCTGTTATTATTTTCTTCAAATGACATCAAATAAATGTTTTCCACATCACCATAGTACCTCAATTTGTCATTCTTGCAATAGAAATAGAACTGAAGAAAACCTGTAAACTTTGCCTTTTCCTGTCTCTAACTTTTCTGTCAATGTAAAACATTTGGTCCACAGTATTAAAGAAAGTCCCATAAGTTTTAACAGTTTTTGTACATAAAATCTCACAAGACTCTAATATGGTATCAAAAAGAGATGTGAGGCATTAACCCGCCCACAACTGACAAATATATTAAATTTTATCAAGTTATTTAGTACTTGATTTCAACATAATGCTGTTAATAACACCGAGATAATTACTCAATTATGAGATTTTATTATTATTATTATTATTATGATGAGGAAATTGGAAACAATACCCTCAGCAAACTCTGTTATATTCAGAGTAAAATCCCCAACTTCTGAGGAGTAATTTTTAATTTATATTATTTAATTAATTTAAGGAAAACACAATAATATAATATTTTGAAAAAAAGGTATACAAAATGACAGAAAATTGGTTTACACTGGAGATAGAAAAGTAAATATATAACAGTTAATCAAGATATTCTAGGTGTGAGTTTGATATCTAGTTAGGTCATATTAACAATAATAACATCAAGGGGCTCCGGGGTGGCTCAGTCAGTTGAGCATTCTACTTTGGCTCAAATCTTGATCTCACAGTTTATGGGTTTGAGACCCTCATCAGGCTCTGTGCTGACGGCTCAGAGCCTGGAGCTTGCTTCAGATTCTGTGTCTCCCTCTGTCTCTGCCCCTTCCCTGCTCACACTCTGTTTCTCTCTTTCTCTCAAAAATAAACATTTTTTTAAATATAAAAGAATAATAGCGTCAAAAAGACCCTGCATAACTGGGGCACCTGGGTGAGTCCGTTGATTAAACGTCCAACTTCGCTCAGGTCATGATCATGTGGTCTGTGTGTGGCTCAGCTTCAGATTCCTGCTTCTGATTCCGTGTCTCCCTTTCTTTCTGCTCCTCCCACTCATACTCTGTCTTCTCTCTCTCAAATATAAATAAACATTAAAAACTTCTTTAAAAAAAGATCCAGCGTAACCAAAGACTCATTATAAAATAATACTCTAACTGTAGCTGCTTAAAGTATAACATAGTATTTCTCACATAAAATCATATTTATCCAAGTGAGTATGGAGTTTTCTCAATGACGGAGACTCTTGCGGATCAAAGACGGCAATCTTTGACCTTCTTCCCATCAAGTATTGTGTGTGCTTTCTCATCCCTTTCAATGAGTGGACTCTATAACTGCTTTAGCCAATATGGCACATTAATTCAGGACATTAATTTATGTGGATATGAAAAACCTAACGTACTTGTTTGTCAGAAATTAGCTATGAAGGCATATCTCGCTTCTAAGATGACTGGGATCTTTAAGTTGACTGCTAGCAAAGGCTAAAAAATTACTAAGTAAAGAGGAAAAAAATCATTTTGGGGAAAAATCGGCAATTTTGGACATACTGTATAATAGATATATATCACTATTAGAGACATGTTTACACTATGGGAAAAGCCAATGTCAGTTCATTAAGATTTGTGTTAGCAATGTTCATAAATTTACTGTTCATCGTTGGTTCAAAGAATACTTTTTCAAATTTTCCTATTTTATATATGTATATGTATATTTTTATTGCCAGTTCTTCTGATTTCTGTTTCCTTCCAGTCTTTGTCATGTCATTACACTGACCCATATTTAATCTTTCATCATTAAGTATGATATTAACTAAATTTTCCATATTGCCCCTTATTAGGTTAAAGATATTCCTTTCTATTTCTAATTTGCTGAGCATTATTATCATGTGTGGGTGTTAAATTTTGCCAAATTCTTTTTCTGATTCTTTCAGATGATTTCTAAGGTCTATTAACATATTTTACAAAGATTGGTTTATATATGTAACAACAAACTTGGATTTATGAAATAAATTCCAATTAGTCATGATGTCAAGATGTATTTTCTATTTTTTGGGGGGGAAAGGATTTTTGAATACAACTTGCTAAGGTTTCGTTAAAAATTTTAGCACATATTTTTGCAGAGTATATGAATTTTAGTTTTCTTTTCTATTAAAAAAATTCTTTTAGAGTGAGCCAGTGAATATGTGGTGGAAAGAGAGAAGGACGAAGTTTCTGGAGCAGGCTCCATGCTGACAGCAGCAAGCCCAATGTGGGGCTTGAGCTCATAAACTGTGAGAGCACGACCATAGCTGAAGTTGGACACTCAACAAACTGAGCCACCCAGGTGCCCCCAGTTTTATAATGTCTTAATTTAGTTTTGGTATCAGGATAATGTTGACATCATTCAATGAACTGTTAAATATCCCTGTGATGAGTAATTTTATGTGTCAATTTGGTTGACTTCTAGGATCCTCAGATACCTGGTGAAACCTTATTTTTGGCTTATATGTAAGAGTTTCCTGGAAAAGATTAGTATTTTATTCAATAGATTGAATAAAGAGACTCATCCTCACCAATATGGCAGGCATCATTCAATAGTTTGAGGGTCCAACTGGAACAAGAAAACAAAAGTAGGGCAAATCATTTCTTTCTTCTGGAGCTGGGGCTTTGATAATTCTCCCGCCTTCAGCCATTAGAGCTGTAGGATCTCTTGCTTTTGGACTCTGGTTCTCAGCTTTGCACTGAATTATACCACTGGCTTTCCTGGCTCACCACCATGCAGGTGACAGATTATGGGGGACTTTTGGACTTCTATAACCACATGAGAATATTCCTACCATAAATCTCTTATATCTGTCTAATAATATAGAGTCAATTGGATCTATTTTCCTGGAGAACCTCAACTAATACACCTTCTGGGTTTTCTGAGCATGTTTGAGTAGAATTAATATTACTTCTTTTTCAAATATTTGGTAGATTTTTCCAATGCAGTTATCTGAATCTAGAGTTTTCTTTATTGGGGAAGTTTTAATTATAAATTAAATCATTTTAATAGTTAAACAAGTATTCTTGAATGAGATTTGGCATTTTTGTTTTTCAAGAAATGTATTCATATTTCCTAATCTAAATTAATGTTGTATTTTCAGTGTTGGGGTCTTATTCCAAAGATTTGTGCCCTAATTTGTCATATTCCATTGACTCTAATCCAAGTTATTCTTTTTTTTTGGCCTTATTTTATTTTTGTTTAGGGTATGAGATATCCTTACTATAATTTCAGCCAGGATAATCAATACAGTTGATACTTATCCACAACTTTTATAGCTATTACACACTTTTTAAATGGATGTGCATATATAAAGATTATAAAAACAATTTAGGGATGATATAGCATTCCTGAAAATTCCTTCATCTAGCTATGTGTCCATAAACTTATTTTAAAGATATATGTTTTCTCATATTTTACCTATATATATATATTACAGGTATGCTATATTCCTTTAATTAAGAGAGTACTTATTTTTTGAAACCAAAATATATGAAATGTGTTTAATATAGATTGATAGGGCTTGATTAGTAGATATGAATAATAATTAAGTTAGCAGATATGAGATTCTGGGTAAAATTTGCCAAGTTTTCTTATATAATTTCTTTAATGTTACCCTGGTCTACTGGGAAAGTAGTTCATTAGTGTTTTATCATAAGTGTAAGTTAAATAATTTATATATATCTTTAAAGAAAACATTTAATTCAAGTATCATATATGGAGACTACTCTGTATCATATAAATATTAGCATATTGACAAAAGAATTTTAAAAAGTCTTTTATAAAGAAATGTCAAATAAAGAAATAGGTATTTTTTGAAAAATAATACAATAATTATAAACCAAAATGTATATACAATGTACCATGTTTAAAATTCTCAAGTGCTTTAAGTGTCCAACTTTGGCTCAGGTCATGATCTCACAGCTCATGAGTCCCATGTTGGGCACCCTGCTGACAGCTCAGAGCCTTGAGCCTGCTTCAGATTCTGTGTCTCTTTCTCTCTGCCCCTCCTCCACCCTCAAAAATAAAGATAAATGCTAAAAAATTTTTAATTCTCAAGTACTAATGTATGTACTATAAAAATATACTAGAGACCTTAGGGGGAAAGCTCTCAGTGTGCACCCATTGAGGATAACATTAGCATTGGGTTTTTCATATATGGCTTTTATGGTCTCAAGGTATGATCCTTCTATTCCTACTTTCTTAAGGGTTTTTATCAAGAAAGGATGTTGTATTTTGTCAAATGCTTTCTCTGCGTTTATTGAGAGGATAATTTGGTTCTTGTCCTTTCTTTTACTGATGTGATGAATTACACTGATTGTTCTGCAGATGTTGAATTAACACTGCATCCCAGGTATAGATTTGACTTGGTCATGGTGAATAATTTATTTGATGTATTGTTGGATCTGGTTGGCTAATATCTTGTTGAGGATTTTTGCATCCATATTCATCAGGGAGATTGTTCTATAGTTCTCCTTTTTAGGGGGATCTTTGTCTGGTTTTGGAATGGAGGTAATGCTGGATTCATAGAAAGAGTTTGGAAGTCTCTTCCATTTCTATTTTTTGGAATAGCTTCAAGAGAATAGGTGTTGACTCTTCCTTAATTGTTTGGTAGAATTCCCTTCAAACACCATCTGGTCCTGGACTCTTATTTTTTGGGAGATATTTGATTACTAGTCTGATTTCATTACTGGTTATGAGCCTGTTCAAATGTTCTATTTCTTCCTGTTTCAGTTTTGGTAGTTTATATGTTTCTAGGAATTTGTCCATGTCTTCCAGATTGCCCATTTTATTGGTGTATAGTTGCTCATAATATTTTCTTATTATAGTTTTTATTTCTACTGTGTTGATTGTGATTTCTCCTCTTCCATTCTTTATTTTCTTTATTTGGGTCCTTTCCTTTTTCTTTTGGATCAAACTGGCAAGTGGTTTATCAATTTTGTTAATTCTTTCAATGAACCAGCTTCTGGTTTCATTGATATATTCCTCTGCGTTTTTTGTTTATTTGTTTGTTTGTTTCAATAGCATTAATTTCTGCTCTTATGATTATTATTTCCTATCTTCTACTTTTTGGAGATTTATTTGCTGTTCTTTTTCTAGATTTGAGGTGTAAGGTTAGGTTGTGTATCTGAAACTTTACTTCCATCTTTAGGAATGCCTGGGTTGCTATACAGTTCCCTCTTGTGACTGCCTTTGCTGGACCCCATATGTTTTGGGGTTTGGTGTTATCATTTTCATTGGCTTCCATGTACTTTTTAATTTCCACCTTAACTTCTTTGTTAGCCCATCCATTATTTTAGTAGGATGTCTTTTAGTCTCCAAATATTTGTTATCTTTACAATTTTTTTCCATATGGTTGATTTCGAGTTTCATAGCATTGTGGTCTGAAAATATGTACTATATGATATTCACCTTTTTGTAATTATTGAGGGCTGATTTGTGTCCCAGTAATTGGTCTATTCTGGAGAACCTTCCATGTGCACTAGAGAAAAATGTATATTTGCTGTTTTAAGATGAAATGTTCTGAATATATCTGTTAAGTCCATCTGGTCCAGGGTGTCATTTGGAGCCATGTTTTCCTTGTGATTTTCTGTTTAAATGATCTGTCCATTGCTGTGAGTGGTGTGTTGAAGTCCCCTATTATTATGGTATTATTATCAATGAGATTCTTTATGTTTGTGATTAATTGATTTATATATTTGGGTGCTCTCCCACATTTGGAGCATAAATGTTTACAATTGTTTTGTCTTCTTGGTGGATAGACCCCTTAAGTATGATATAATTTCCTTCGCCATCTCTTATTACAGTTTTTATTTTAAATTCTAGATTGTGTGTTATAAGTATGGATACTCTGGCTTTCTTTTAGTGTCCATTAGCATGATAGATGCTTCTCCATTCCTTTACTTTCTTTTTTTTTAATTTTTTTATGTATAATCTTTATTTATTTTTTTAATTTAAAAATTTTATTTATTTTTTTACTTTATAAAGTTTCATATTTTTCAACATATGCAATTATTTTCCATCATTTACAATACAGTAGTTGCAATGACACTCAAAACAGAA